>NC_142993.1:9393939-9696969 GCF_061535395.1 Colias eurytheme | reverse complement strand
TATGACAAGAAATGTTTCATTTTTTTCCATATTACATACTTACCTAGTTAGATTTGTCTACAGTGGTCATATCGTAACAATTCGGAATATTTCATCATTAAAACATGATCACGTTTCTTGCTTACAGGGGCTTAAACCAAACAGCGCTCACAATTGCAAAGGATTTGGCCGAAAAGCTCTTACAAAGTGCAAATCAAAACAAGAAACAAACACATTCATCAGCTCAAGACAGGATTAATGTCCTCGTTAATGATATGAAGTTATATGAAAAAGGATTAAAACTCCTTCCTGCTGACCAACAAGCTGCATACATTAAATATCTATTAAAAACATTTGGAGCTGATGTTCTTGGAGAATTCTGTAAATATGCAGCAAATCAGTGCAATATTTCTGTGCAAGTTGATACTTTATCGCCAGAGCAACGGAATAAAATACTTAACGATTTGCCGGAAGAATACATGAAACCGTTGCGTGCTTTGAATGTGACTCTAGCTGAACAAAATATGGATTCATTTTATCAAGCTGTTGACGTGTGTCTGGTAGAATGTGGCATGATCTTGAAGAAGGTTGATAAGAAGAAGGATAAGTAAGTATAAATATACAGTGATAAAAATACTTTACGAAAATTAATATGCATATATATGATCATCATTAAATAAAGCAATATAAACTCTAAACCAACAGCCATAGCACTTATATTGCAATGTCTCATGAAATCCTAAAATACAAGTACTTTAATTTCCTCTCTTACAGATTGCTTGTACTAAATCATCGTGAGAAACTCATATCCGAGTTGGAGAATTGCGATGATCCAGCACTAGTTCTACACCTGGCTGCGCTTGCAACTTTCACGATCTTGAACCAAAACATGCTTCATGCTTCCGGTCGTCAAGTCCCCTCTATTATAGCATTCTTGAAAGGACAGCTAAAGGAAGAGGATTATGCTAAACTACAACACTATCAAGGTAAATTTTACTTATTTTCTTAAATATTTCAAATATTTTTATAACCGAAGAATTTTTATAACCATTGCCATATTTCGGTCAAATCGGTAGCTTGATCATTTTCAATATAGATTTTTTTTCTTTATTATTCTCTTATAGATGTTATCACCATCTATACTTTTAGTTTTCAAAGTTAACTATGAGTTTAATAGCATTCTTTCAACTGTCACTTAAAACTTCTGTATTTATAACCTGTGTTTTTAATACTTATATGGGTGTTCTTAAAACAATTTTTATATCGTTTTTTACAGAATCTGTAACCAAGTTTTTAATCGCACCTGAAGAAGAAAAGAGCTCTCTAGAAGAAAATCTCAAAGAAGAGATGCCAGCTATAAAAAATTTGGTAAACGAGGTTAAGAAGTACAAATAATTGTTTGTTTTATTAAAATATATTTTATGAAGAAATATATACGTATGTTATTTTTTGATATGGTTGTTTTACTCATTCCTTTACTTTAGTTTTGAACGAAACATAAATTACTTTGTTTTATCAATAACTAGCTGCTCCGCGCGGTTTCACCCCCGTGGCTCCACCCTTGTTGGTCGTAGCGTGATGATATATAGCCTATAACCTTCCTCGATAAATGGGCTATCTAACACCGAAAGAATTTTTCAAATCGGACCAGTAGTTCCCGAGATTAGCGCGTTCAAACAAACAAACAAACAAACTCTTCAGCTTTTTAATATTAGTATAGATAGGTGTACTGTTACCTGCACAATATTCGACCTTCAAAAAGGAATAATAACGCACACACGATTAAACGCCAAGTAAGATGGCATTATTAAATTATCGTGAGCGAAAAAGAGACAACTGAAGTAAATTCTGGCTAATTAGCAACATTTCAAAGTTAAACTCGACGTTTTTACCATACTACATTGGTATTCATGGTCTCAATAATCATAATAATAAACAGGTTCTCTGCATTATTATACACCCGACTCGTAACAGACCGTAATTTAACATTAAGAGCTATTACGCACTGTCGACCAGTCGCTGGCGACTCAGTCGCCGGCGACTGTGACTTACTATAGTTTAAATAGGGGCTTGCGCACTTAGTCGTCAGTCGTCCAGGCGACTCGGCGACTCGCCGCGTTGTGGCGACGCACAGGCGACTGGCGGTCGCCGGCGACCAATAGAAGCACGGCTTCAAATGGGAGCGTTCACACTGCAAGCAACTGTCGTAGCGACTCTTGTAGGGACCGGGTTCAGCACGAATGTACTTAGAATACTGTCGCTCGGCTTGGTTTCCTGCCCCTAGTTTCTCTGTTTTGGTCGCCGAGAGACTGAGTCGCCGGCGACTGGTCGACAGTGCGTAATAGCTCTAAGTGTCGCTGCACACGAGCCACAAGCGCTGCCACGCGAAGTCAGTGTCACCGCACTGGCCACTGCGCTGCACACGAGTCACTCGCGACAGCCACAAGCACTGCCACGAGAAGTAATGTATGAAAAGTACAGGAAATATGCCGGTGGCGGCCTTTTGTGGTTTTGGCCGGTGGCCCATGTGCGGGAGCCCTAACTTCGATATTTCATTTTTAATACCTAAGTCTCCACAGCATTTTCAAACAATTAATAATTAGTTAAAGTTTAAACTGATACCTAATTATTAAAAGAATATTATTTTTCGCGTCCACACGTATATTATGTATAGTCCTAATATATCATATTGTATGGAAAATACCTAAATAGAATAAAAAAAACACAAAAAAAACTATTTATGAAGCTGTGCCGAATTTATTATTAACATAATCTTATAATATAAAAATGAATCGCAAAATGTGTTGGTAAGCGCATAACTCGAGAACGGGTGGACCGATTTCGATAATTATTTATTTATTTTTTTTTTTATTATATTCCTTTTCTTATGTAGAGAAAACATAAATTAATGAGTACATCTCTGTAATAAGTATATAGTCTATGGAGTACATACGGTTACCTATGGGTGTATTCAGAAAGAAAGCTTGAAACTTGTAAGCGCTTATCGGCGCTTGTCATGTTCATATATTTTCCTGTCAGTGCTGTCAACCCGCGCAGGAAAATATATGAACATGACAAGCGCCGATAAGCGCTTATAAGTTTCAAGCTTTCTTTCTGAATACGCCCTTTGGGAGTATTCAGAGAGAAAGCTTGAAACTTATAAGCGCTTATCGGCGCTTGTCATGTTCATATATTTTCCTGCGCGGGTTGACAGCACTGACAGGAAAATATATGAACATGACAAGCGCCGATAAGCGCTTATAAGTTTCAAGCTTTCTTTCTGAATACGCCCTATCTTAATCTCGAATTTTAATATTCCGAATATCATAATCCAGAAAACGTTTGGACATTTTTTTATAACCCCGAATTTTAAAATTTCGAAGTTTTGTTTGCCATATAATCGCAACTCCGAATTTCATTTGCCCATTTCTTTATTTGTACGACGTTTTACAATCCAGACGAATGAGTTCCAGACATACGAATTCTAAATGCACAAAATCCAGATGACCGTAATCCATATGCACGAAAGCCAGATTTTTAAAACACAAATTTTTGAATTACAGTTAATTGATATCCAGACAAACAATGTCCAGATTTTTGAAATTCAAATAAACGATATCCATCAAAACGAAATCCTTCCAGGGGGTCGCAGTACGAACCTAACCTAACCTTCTGAATAGATTTTAACACTTTAACCTTTCTGTAATAGGCAAGTAAAACAATAGCGAGTCGGTTCTGGCACTCGCCGGCCGCTGCCGCGGCACGCTCGCTTCGCTCGCTCGGCTCGTGCATGGGGGGTCACAGTTCAAACCTAACCTAACCTACTGAGTCGGATTTGACACTTAAACCTTTCTGTAATAGGCAAGTAAAACAATAGCGAGTCGGTTCTGGCACTCGCCGGCCGCTGCCGCGGCACGCTCGCTTCGCTCGCTCGGCTCGTGCATGGGGGGTCACAGTTCAAACCTAACCTAACCTACTGAGTCGGATTTGACACTTAAACCTTTCTGTAATAGGCAAGTAAAACAATAGCGAGTCATTTCTAGCGTGGGGGTCGTAGTTCAAACCTAACCTACTGAATCGACTTTGATACTAAAACTGGTCTGTAATGGACAAGTAAAACAATAAATTTACTAACTGACAATGATTATTTTCAGTCGATAGTAAAGGTATAATCACGATTGTATGGAAATCAAATAAAAAGATTATGAAAATCTGGCAATAGTTTATCTGTTATACGATTATATGGGAACCAAATAAAAAGATTATGAAAATTTGGCAATAGTTTATTTGGAAAATGGTACGATGGGAAACAAAAAAAAGTATTCTGAGAATCTGGTATAATAAGATCTGTATTATGAGAATACGGGAAACAAAAAAATACTTTTTAAAAATCTGGTTTTGGTGCATCTGGAAATTGATTCATCTGGGAAATTAAAAAAGGAATTTTAAAAATTTGTCATTCATTACATCTGTCTTTTAAAAGTTCTAACAACCGTTTTCGGGGTTTTAAGATTCGGGTAATAGAAATTCGAGTTTTTAATAGGTTACCAGTACATACGTGTGTTCCGAGCTTTAGAAGGATTTCATTCAAAAAGTTCATTCACAACTCAAGTCAAGTCAATCAACGTACCATTCATAATTCTTCGTTCCCATTCATTATTCAGTCCTGTCTTACGTCTAGAAGTAGGTGGTGAATTAACGTGAAATGTCATCGAAATAGTAAATAATTTGATGACTTCTTATTTTTTAGTTTTGAATAAAAATGTTTATTTACTTTAATGTAAAATAAAAGTTATTTTATTATTAGCTTTTTCTATCAGAATTTATATATTTTTTGGCTATAACTGTGATTGAGCCATGTGCTATAAGCTGTAAGAATTGCGAGACATAAATATTTAATTATTTTTATTAAATAAAAATGGATAAGGATCAAGACCTAGTGGAAAGCAGTGATTTACTGTCGGGAACAGTAAGACGAAAATCTGTAGAACCAGAAATTAATAATAGTACATCAAATGATCCTCCTGATGGGGGTTTCAGAGCATATTCCATAGTAATCGGTTCTTTTTTAACAAATGGACTATTATTTGGTGTTATAAATTCCTACAGTGTTATATATACAGTGCTTCAAAAGCGATTGCGAGATGAAAATGTTCCTAATGCCGACAGTAAAGCAGGTAAGAATGTTAAATTTGTTGTTTTTTTATTCTGAGTACACTAAAATGTCGCAAAAAAATCCATCCATATTATGATATGCCTCATATTAATTTATTACTGTAAAATTGATAAGGAAATTCCAAAATATTTAAGTATAAAAATGTTTTTATATGAAAAAAATCAAACCGAACTGAAGTACTTATAAAATTTATTATTTTATAAATGAAAACATTACATACCTATTGTATGTCATTATTTAGAAAACTATATATGCAGTGTAGTCAAGTAATATGCCTACCACACTATTATTTACAAGCAGTTTGAATGATGAAATAGGCTCTATTGATTACAATTTACTTTCCATGTGAGTAAGCAGTTTAATCAGCAACTAATAAAATAAATAAAATTTGTTTTTGATGCTTAAATGTGTTATTACATAGCCATGTGTATTTTTATTTATATATATAAATTTTTAACTCAATATCCATTTTTAACTTTATATTTTGAATATATTTGAAAATATTGTTTGCATCAGGATATTGTAAAAAATGTAACTTTCAATTTTTTTTATGGTATGTTTATATATGCTATTCTGTTACCTAAGCTATATCACTAGGTATCAAGTATAATCAAAATCCGTTTATTTATTTATTTATTTATTCTAGTATATTTTTTCTTGCAATGTTAAACTCAGAAGTAAATGCAACAAAAAATTTATTGTACCTATATTAGCTCTCTTGTAAGTTACCTAATTATTAAGGTAGAGGTAAGAGTAAATCTATTCAGTACTATAGAAATTAAAAAGAAGTGATTTTTATCTGTTTCTGTAAGTAACTAATGGAAAATATCTTACACTAATGTGCTATACATTAAGTAGGTGATACAAAGTTCAGCGGGTTATCTAGTTAAATAATAAATAAAATGCATTTGCATATTGATAAGAGATACACAATGATTGCTATAAACATGTCTCAGAATTCTAAAGCTCATGACATAGACCACCATAGCTTTTGTCTTAATTATAATTTATAGTCTGTTTTATACTTATTTTGTACATATTTATTTATATTCTATAACTATAATTTTCAGTTTATAAGTTTTATAAGTTACCTACACCATCAAATTTTTGGATATCTCTGACTTTTTCATATGTTTGAATAACAGAGTTACTTTTTGCCCATTTCATAATATGATTAACGCTGAGGTTTTACAAGCAAATTGAGAGTATGATTTCACATCAAATATTTGCAGTATTCATAATTGTTAAAAAATATATATTTAGTGACAGTTTATTCTGTAGCTATTTAAAATGTGCAGGCAATTTTCATGTTAAAGATGGTTAACATTAAATAAACTTTATTTTAATTAAAAAAAATATACATATTATATTTATTACTAGGTTACTAGGTTGCGCAGTCAAAGAAAAACCCGCATAGTTCCCATTCCCGTGGGATTTCCGGGATGGCGTCATTTTCCCGGGATAAAAAGTAGCCTATGTCCTTTCTTGGTTATCAAAATATCTCCATACCAAATTTCATGAAAATTAGTTCAGTAGTTTAGGCGTGATTGAGTAACAGACAGACAGACAGATAGAGTTACTTTCGCATATATAATATTAAGTATGGATAAGTATGGATTTACCAGCTGTTTCACAATGTTGTCATTTAATTGGGTCATGATTATAAGTGATTAATACTGTCAATCATTTGAAATAAACAGCGCAATTTGCATAAAGCATTTCTACGTACATAATTATTTTCTAATAATGTGTGTTATCTTGACACTATGAACTGTAAACATTAGGGCTTGATAAGCAGTTGTTGTATAGATATTACGGGTTATCAGTTAAACATATACATTGTTATTGTTTGTATTGTACTGAGGATAATGGATTTTCTTCATACTGACTGTCCGATTTTTTTGTTTAAATCTCTTGTCTCATTATCACTTGTTTGTTCTTATTATACTGTTATCTATGTAATTATTGGAAGAAGCTAATAAAACCAAAAATATTGTTTGAGATGAATCATTCATTCAACTGGTAGTTAGTGTGTTTCGTAACTTTGCGGTTTTTCCTACAACATGTCACGAAACAATGCAAAAGTTTGGTTTTATTCCCGGTTCTTTAGATCATTTATCAACTTAATATGAAAATTCCAATCACACGTAAATTCACTTCCCAGCCTTATCCACTTTACTTTTCGTTATAAGAGGACCCTCAATTTACAACGCGTTCCTTTGATAAATTAACGTAACGACGTAATGTAAGCGGTACAAGTCTTCCAAATCTATTAAATTACATTCATTGTCATTAATTAAAATGAATTCTGTCTGGATTAATAACTCCGTGGCCCACATGTATGGGTTAAACTATAATATCCTTAATTGACCGCGATTCGTGTGACCTCATAATAAATAGGTTTATTATTAAGCAATTAATAAGTTCCGATCAAATAGATGGTAACTAATTGACGGTCATGTAGACTACAATGCGGCATCTGTGTTCTTGTGACTTTTATTATGTTATGGTGGCAGTACACATGGGCCCAACGTGTTGGGCCAACGGGTTGGGCCAACGTGTAGAGAGCTACTTGGCGGTATGTTGGCTTCATTAGCCTAGTTGGCGCCAATATTGGCAGGCCAACCGAATGTTGTCGCTTTTTTGTGCACACTTCAAATAGCGGCAGTACACATGGGACCAAGGCGTTGGGCCAACGTGTTGGGAAAAAATGAAGGATATCAAGATTCCTGTTCACACATTGGCGTACTGATTTTAATTGCGTTTAATTATTACGTACATGTGCATCAATAACAATGAGTGTCTCTGCCGTCTGCGATGATACCATTTTCCAATCTCTATTGTCCTTTTTTTATATCTGTATAAATAAAACATTATTATGTTTAGATTTTTTCAAATGTTTAAAATGTGTACATTTAAGGTACATTTAATTTAATTTTAACTACCTATAAAACGAAACTTTAAAGATTAGATTTTAGATATTATTATATTAAATGATAATATTATTTATGTAGGTAATAAAGCACAATTTGATCAAAATCATGCTCATTGTATATTGTTATTTAATTTTGAAGAACAAGTAAATTTTTAATACTATTTTACTCATTTTATAAATATATTCATTTTTTTATCGCATTGTATGAAAGTGAGATAAGAAAAACATCTAGAATAATATAATAAATAGAAAATAGAACATCTAATTTTTTGAGTCATATGGTTTTATTTTTGTGTAGTTCATGCCGTGGATTCCAAATTATTCCTTCATGTCGATACAATTCTACGAATTGTAAAACCTCGGCGCCGCCATCGCTATCGGAACATGGTTAAACGTAAATTTCATTGACGCGCAACGATACTGTCTCCGCTGACGAGTAACAACAAACTGAACAAGACACCAACGTGTGAACGCTGTTTGTGGAGCGCGCCAAGATCCTTTGATGTGTGCACAAAAAACCGACAACATTCGGTTGGCCTGCCAATATTGGCGCCAATTATGCTAATGAAGCCAACATACCGCCAAGTGGCTCTCTACACGTTGGCCCAACCCGTTGGCCCAACACGTTGGCCCAATGTGTACTGCCACCAAAAGGATCTTGGCGCGCTCCGCAAACAGCGTTCACACGTTGGTGTCTTGTTCAGTTTGTTGTTACTCCTCAGCGGAGACAGTATCGTTGTGCGTCAATGAAATTTACGTTTCTATGTTCCGATAGCGATGGCGGCGCCGATGTGGACAAGCAATGAGGTTTTACAATTCGTAGAATTGTATCGACATGAAGGAATCATTTGGAATCCACGGCATGAACATTTACACAAAAATAAAAACCATATGACTCAATAAATTAGATGTTTTATTTTATATTATTCTAGATGTTTTTCATAACTCACTTTCATACATTTGCGATAAAAAAAAAAGAATATATTTATAAAATGAGTAAAATAGTATGAAACAGTTAACTGCTTGTTCTTAAAAATTAAATAACAATATACAATGAGCATGATTTTGATCAAATTGTGCTTTATTACATAAATAATATTATCAAATATCACCAATCAATACATCCGTCCGTAATCTTTAAAGTTTCGTTTTATAGGTAGGTAGTTAAAATTAAATTAAATGTAAAATGTACACATTTTAAACATTTGAAAAAATCTAATCATATTTTTTAATAATGTTTAATCGCAGACGGCAGAGTACACTCATTGTTATTGGTGCACATGTACGTAATAATTAAACGCACTGTATAAATAAATTGCCGCGGCTGCAAGAACTTCTACGGACTACGTCCGTCTTTGAAGCGCCAATGCAGAATGAACAGTACGCCAATGTGTGAACAGGAATCTTGATATCCTTCATTTTTTCCCAACACGTTGGCCCAACGCCTTGGCCCAATGTGTACTGCCGCTATTACAATATAGGTACCTACTTTCTTAGCTTACGGTAGAAAGTATACTTTACCTACTTAGCTTACGGTATAATAATACTAGAGGTCCGCCCCGGCTTCGCCCGTGGTACATATTTCGCAATAAAAGGTAGCCTATGTCCTTTCTCGGGTATCAAAATATCTCCATACCAAATTTCATGCAAATTGGTTCAGTAGTTTAGGCGTGATTGAGTAACAGACAGACAGACAGAGTTACTTTCGCATTTATAATATTAGTATGGATAGTTCTTACTTCTCTATAACCGACATAATATGTTTAAAAGTAGATGTAGGTATTTACAGATCATACTTTTAAAGGAATTGTT
This sequence comes from Colias eurytheme, assembly GCF_061535395.1. Taxonomy (NCBI): domain Eukaryota; kingdom Metazoa; phylum Arthropoda; class Insecta; order Lepidoptera; family Pieridae; genus Colias; species Colias eurytheme. Next base: position 9,687,067 of record NC_142993.1, on the reverse strand, counting down.
AAAATTGTATATTTTTTTTCCTCATAACGGTTTTCACTTGAGATAATTGTTTGGTGTAATCATCGTATGTTGACTTTGATAATAATTAAACAAAAAATAATTAAATTGCACACTTAAATTGTAGCGCGTGACTCGATTACAATATCATCCTGCTGAAATAATATTTGTCTTAATTTGTCTAGTTATTATTTAACTCCACAAAATATTAAATAATTATGTATGCGACGCAGATGGCAAATCCTATAAAGCAATAAATATAAATTCGCTAAAAGTAAATGTGTGTGATTTTTCCTGCGAGACTGGACCATTAAACAGGATCTATATAGGCAAATAAATACACCCTATTATCATGAAATGAGTTGTGGGCAAAAAGCATTTTTTTTTTAATTTCCTGTATGTTTCTAATTTCTATGTAACCGACTCCTTTCGACTCTAATTTGCCCAATAAAGAACTTTAATTCAATCTTTGTACATTTAGGAAATATCAGTGGCAATACAATAATTTCTGGAGTAGTAGGTATTCCTATATTTAATTATAGAGGGTGTTAGGTTAAATTCAACAATAAGAATAATAAGTTTTCAATTGACTTCAAACAGAAGCACAGGCCCCATTGTTCAAAATGTATGTTTCTAAATCATGGTTTTTGGATAGAAATCATCATATTTAAAATCCTAAAAAAATATATAGCACAGATAAACGTTTGATCTAGTGACTTTTTTGGATAAAAACACAATATTAAACATTTAACTCGATCAAAAAAAAATCAGAAGTAACATCGATTTTGAAAGCATAATCAGTTTTATGAGAATTAGGGGAACGCTATGTTTATGAAAATTTTACATTTAATTTACTAATCAGGTTTTACAGGGAAATTTTTGGATAGATTTATAATTTAGCCCTTATTTTTTTCTATATAAAATATAATACGTAAAATGCGACTCGCGCGCACCACGTCAGTGCCGCCAGAGTCCAGCCGGACGTCATCGAAGGAGGACCTGTGCTAGTTTTGCTCCCGACCACGTTGTAGTCGCCGCTCGCGTATTAGAACCGAGCGGCGAGTAAAACGGCGAGCACGTCACGGTATAAATAAATCAGTAGTTTGATTTTGTTTGTTATCCTAGGATTATTGTTGTAAATATAAATTAACTTCTTATTCTATACTATTAAACGAGCAATATTTGCATATTAATATATTTGTTTGTAAATACAGTGTGGAAATTTTCGATGGGCCCTGGGTGAAAGTACTAGAAATACTGGAGATAGCAAATTTCCTTTATTTTTAAAAAGAAATAGAACTGCATTCAAAGATTTTCAAAAATTCATTTTCTTCGACCGGGAATCGAAAGAACTATAAAATCCGTTGCGTAGTTACAAAAATTTAAGCGTACAAAGGGACATAGGGACAGTGAAAGCGACTTTGTTTTATACTATGTAGTGATTTAAAAAAATTACCTTGTAAAATGTTTTAAAAATTACCTTGCCTGAGATCCTCTTTTATATGGGTTGTTGAATAGGAATAGCGGCAAAGTTTTGAAGTACTAGTAGAAAGACTATTATGATGTTGGTTGATCTGTATTCAATGAGTATGACAAATATTATTTTTATAAAACAAAAATCCAAGATGGCGCCGACGAAAATTTGACTTTTTTCGTGATGAATGTCATTTTCATGGTTTTTGGGGTAGCTATTAACGAATATGAGGTCAAAACTAAAATCCAAGATGGCACCGACGAAAATTTTACATCTTTTCGTCATGGGTGTCATTTTCATGGTTTTTGGGGTAGCTATTAACGAATATGAGGTCAAAACAATAATCCAAGATGGCGCCGACGAAAATTTTACATCTTTTCGTCATGGGTGTCATTTTCATGGTTTTTGGGGTAGCTATTAACGAATATGAGGTCAAAACAATAATCCAAGATGGCGCCGACGAAAATTTTACATCTTTTCGTCATGGGTGTCATTTTCATGGTTTTTGGGGTAGCTATTAACCAATATGAGCTCAAAACTAAAATCCAAGATGGCGCTGACGAAAATTTTACATCTTTTCGTCACGGGTGTCATTTTCATGGTTATTGGGGTAGCTATTAACCAATATGAGGTCAAAACTAAAATTCAAGATGGTGCGGACGAAAACTTTACATCTTTTCGTCACGGGTGTCATTTTCAATCATTAATTGATTATTATTCAAATTGTTGTAAAATACACTTTTTTAAGTTGGTTGAATACACTAACATACTTATTACATACTTATATTCAATTACATATTATTTTGCCTTTTTTATTTGTTTTACTTTTAATTATTAAGTATATAATTACCAATATTTTCAGAAGAAAATAAATTAATGTATCCAGAACGAGAGTTTCATTTTAAACTTTAAATGTATGTATAAAATAGACCAATAAACCAGAATCGTTCTTTATGTTGAGATGATGTTGATTCTACAATAAAAATGTTAGATTCCATTGGTCCGGGAGCCAGCAGCAGATTTTATGACCAAGTTCCTCTCAAGCGGTAATTAGTAAAATGCATCAAAGTATAGTATTATGAAGCCTCGTGAACGTCAGCTGGAGCTCGGTTGGGGGGAAGAGCGGTTGTAGCCTCCCGTATCAGCTGACGGTTTTTCCACCAAGATACAGCCAGCTGACATATATATTTATCCACAGTTACATATAAGCTATCATCAGGTAAATTTTTGTTTGAGAGGAAATAACGGAAAATAAATTTTTCTTTAAATTTAACTTTCATGTTCGAGACACCAGCTGACGTATAATACACCATGTTGTAACCAGCTGACTGTTTTTTTTCGTTGAGATATTGGGTTAGCTACAATTTGACAAATTTTTAGCTGAGAGGACGTTCACGAGGCTTTATAATACTATACTCTCATGCGTCTGACGAATTATCTCTTGAGAGGAAATAGTTAACCAAATTTGCACCTGGCTCCCTAACCAATGATATTTTTATTTCTAAGAGTAAATATTTTTACGAAAAATTAACAATAAATTATATTTTATATTGTTTCTATCGATTTTAATAATAAAGTAAAATTTGAAAAAGGAATGTTACCTTTCAGAAAAATTTGCTACCCCTAGTATTTCAAGTACTTTCCATTCAGGGCACATCGAAAGCTTCCACACTGTATATATACAAACAAATATATAAATATGCAAATATTGCTCGTTTAATGGTATAGGATAAGTAGTAAATTTATTTATCAAATACATTCCTACGATAGCAAATAAAATCGAACTACTGATTTATTTATACTGTGGCGTATTCGCCCGCCTTCATAGGTCACCGGAGTTCATGCCGCGCCGGCTCCTGCGCAACGCGGGCGCGAGCCGTCTCAGTGCCTAAAATGCCTAAACTTTCAGTATAAGGGGCTCTTAACTAACTAGGTACCTATCCATCACATATCAATTACGCATAATACAGCTCTACTTGGTATATTACCAGAAAGCGTTGTGCGCAATATAGCTTTAAATTTTTATCATTTTGTTACCAAATCATATTGTATCTGTGCGCTCACGTGGCGTCAACAATAGGGGAATATTGGAAGCCAGACGCCATAGGCGACGCGGCGGCGCTGATTGCATCAAGATAATTCACCGTACTCATGCCATAGTATAAAGAGAACAGTAAGCTATCTTCAAATAAAGGTACATCGCGCCATTTGTATGTACGCACGCACACAACGCCGCTCGGTTCCTTTTTCGTCGTTCGGTCGGTGTTGGTTTACACAATTATTTAAAACATCAATGTGACAAGTGACAACCATGCGCCTTCCAAGTTTAGGCCGTATTCAGAAAGAAAGCTGGAAACTCATAAGCGCTTACCGGCGCTTGTCAGCCCTGGTTCGTTCTACACAAAGGAAGCAGGTTGATCCAGCTTCCTTTCTGAATACATCCTTAGGTACCGAGCGCTCCTAAACGACGGTATTTGGCCTACTTCCTTCTTTATACTATGCAGGTCATGCTCGCAATTGACACGCGTACGCTACGTTTACCTATGTATCGAGTGTCATTCATGTGCTAAATCTGCTTTTTTTAATACATATTGTTTTTCGATATGTTGTTGTTTTTGTAACATGCGCTTGCGTCTTCAGACTCTGCACTAATCTATATTCTATACGTATATAATAAAATCGTACGGGAACAGGAACTATGCGGATTATTCTTTGACTACGCGGGCGAAGCCGCTTGCGGGATGCTAGTATTTATTAAAGCAATGTACGAGTATGACCCTGTATATTGGCTAAATTATTCCCGCTTTGATTTACGTTGCCTAAATTATATTATCTGCTACTACACTACTCTAATTTATATTAATTCTATACTAGATTCATAGTTCGTATGGATATAGTTTTTGCTACGAATATAGATTTTTAGTAGTAGAGTTTTTGTTAAGTATTCGTCAATGCCTATGACAAAATTTACTTCCGATATCGTAATAAGCGTTAATTTACCAGCCTCGAAAAGACACTATTTAGCGGGTTGTGAATGAATTTAATAGCAATTACACGAAAATAATACAAATGAATAAACATATTTTTTACACGAACGAATTTCTTGAAAGCCTAATTAATTAAAATGTCAGAATTTTTTTTAAATCCATAAAACATAACACCGTAAAGTAAAAACGGATTTTCATTAGAATAAGAAAAACGTAAAAGTTAATTAATGTACATATTTGTTTTAAAAGCACATGACTGAGATAATGAAAGAACAAAAGCTACCAATTATCGTAAGGTTACTGATAAAGAGAACCTTCACATGGTTTTACCCAAGTTTGTAGGTCGCAAGTTGATATTAACTTGACAAAGATAAAGTTGACAAGTGGCATACAATGTATCATAATCTAATCAGGCCGACCGAGATTACTCCTGTATTCATCTTGGTGTTTCTTATCGGACCATGTTACAGATTTGGCGAAGATAAATTGTACCGTGGGATACTTTAAATTTCACAGCGTATAAAAATAAAAAATATCCTGACTTAGAGCCATAGACTCTGCAGAGTTTAAAAGAAATATATCTAAAAGTATAAAAAAAACTAACGTTTTATGTTTAAATGGATCTAATTACTTTTTTTAGAACGTTTAAACACTTCATAAAATAACATCGCATCTCTAAACGAAAAAATACTAAGAAACCAAACAAAAGAATAAAGGCACATTATATTCCAATGTCTCCGAGACGTAGGAGTGAATGTAGGTGTATATTTAGACAACGAAGAGAGACAAATTAAGTGCTTCCTATTAAGAAATGGGTTTTCAAGGCATTAACCCAATTGGTTCGTAGAAAAAGCTTGTATAAAGAAGATAACGGTTTCCTTGTTACGATTTCGCCAATCAGCTCTATTACCGTGTCCGTTTGACAGCTTGTATCAGTTTAATCTCTCATGATATGAAACTGCACTTCAAAGAAATTTTAGGAAACATCGAAATGTTCATAGTTCAAGAAGAAGAAATCATTTCGATTTTCGATAAATAGCTTAGTAGGTATATTTTGATAAAGTAAGTGAATTTGAATCAATACAATTTTGGAGAAATTTGATGAAGAAGGTCGTTTCGTCACTTTTATTTATATAAATAAATAAAAGTGTCATTTTGATATAAATGCAAATAATACATTTAACGAATTGTTTCACAATTACCCTACTGGAATAAGTAAGAACTGATAGAGATCAAATATCCTTAATTGATTCTGTCTGTTTGGATAATAAAGATCAAAATATATTACAAAACTTAAATACGTAATTACGATAAATACGATAAAGCTTGCTTTCAATATTCAACGCTGAATACACTTTGTTGTATGTCAGTATTAATCAATCTCAATAGTTACATAAGTGTGTTGTGAAGGTTGAATATTTTCAGTATTAACTATCTTAAACTTCTGTTCATACAATGAATGTTTGTCTCGCGGTCGTGGTTTTCGCTAACTCTGTCACTTTATGGATATGATTGAATGATGAATGATATAATACAGTTTATTAACTACTTCTTTATTATATTTTATTGTATCTATGAATTTGACATGATTAATATGATTTCAAAAGCACTATAACTATAAATTGGGGTGTTGTATTCATAGAGTTATGATTCATTTAATTTAAAACCTTATATTATCCAATTATCCATTCATTGAAGTGTTACGTATGTGATACATAAGTGGCATACAAATGATTCATGTATTGTTTTCTTTCATTTCAGCCTTGGTTGGAGCTTTGACAATGGGCACAACGTTCCTACTGTCACCACTGTCGGGCGTCCTCACTGGTCTCCTGGGGCTGCGACTGACTGCTGTCCTGGGAGGCTCCATTGCTACAGGAAGTTTGCTCCTTACGTCCTTTGTCGTTGACCACGTAGATGCCCTTTACTTCACCTATGGGATTATGTACGGGTTGGGCGCGTCCCTCGCGTATACTCCTTCCTTGGCCATACTCGGACATTACTTCAAGAGATACTTGGGACGCGTCAACGGCTTCGTCACTATAGGCAGTTCTATTTTCACTGTCATCATGCCGTCGCTAATGAAACATATGATTGAGAACTACGGCCTTCCATGGATGTTCAGACTCTTAGCTGTATTCACGTGCGGAATTGCTCTATGCGGTTTACTATTCAAACCGATCCCGCTTGTTGTAATAGAAAAGCCCTCACGTGAGAATAATACTTTCAAAGCCCTCATAAAGACCATAGTAAATGTTCAGATATGGAAGAATAGGAAATACCGACTGTGGGCCCTATCTATGCCGGTCGCTTTATTCGGATATTTCGTTCCTTATGTTCATATTCAAGAGTTTATTGAAAAAACTTTTACAAATGTTAATGTTACGTTACCCCTTCAATGCATCGGTGCTACATCTGGTCTGGGAAGGCTAATGTTTGGAATTTTAGCTGATAAAAAGGGCATTGATAGGATCCTGTTGCAACAGATATCTTTTTATGTCATTGGGACGTTGACGATAATTTTGCCTTTCGTTAAATCATTCGAACTGTTTATTGCGATATGTTTAGGTATGGGTATATTCGATGGTGCATTTATAGCTTTGATAGGTCCGATAGCGTTTGAATTTTGTGGGAGTGCTTATGCCGCTCAAGCTATAGGGTGCATGTTAGGATTGTCAGCGACACCTTTGTCCATTGGTCCTCCGTTAGCAGCTCATCTCTACAAGTTCCATCAATCGTATACATTACCCTTCGTGTTGGCAGGAATATCTCCTATAATCGGTGCTTCACTTATGTTCACTATTCGGTTCCGATGTCGAAAGGATGAAAGAAAAGGAGCTAGCACAAACGGACACCTTTCTAGTACACAAGATATTGGTGAGTTTATTTTAAAATATATTTAAATAAACATTAGGTATTTGTAAAAATACATCGTAAATTGTAATAACACAGCTTATAGTAAGATTGTTTTATCGTACTGTGCATAGCTAATTGAATTTCATCCTTACTAATCAAATGACTGCTACAGCTGCACCCGTAAAATATATTTTTACCTTTACCTTTTATATTTGAACAAACCTTATAAATCTTCTGACCATCGTAGCGTTTATGCAATAAATTATACCACTATTAGACTAACAAAACTATAATTATTTCGCTTACATGATAAAGATCTTCAATTTTAAGAACGTTCTTTTTTAATTATAAAAAAATTTAGATACACATCTAAATAACAGTATCTATTCATAATTACATGCGGTTGACCACAGACTGAAACGGGGTCTTTTTTTCTTAAAATTGCTTAACGGTGTTCGTTTTTTATTTAAATTTACAAATTATGTTTTCAGAAAAGCCGCCGTCTCCGTTGCTGCGTCAAAATGGCGTCTCTCAACAAACCACATTATAACACTGGAAGAAAATCTGTCAATTCAAGTGCCTATCTTGCAGTTTACGTCTAATTTTAAGTGAATCTCTATTTTACTCTCTACACTAGAATTTAACAAATTGAAATTAGTTATCTGTTGCGTTTATAAAGAGAATGAATATGAATCGGCTGTGCTGTGAACTTCATGGATTTGTAAAAACGAAATTGTTTATCTCGAATGTGTTATAGTTTTTCTTTTAAAGTTTATAGAGGCAAAAAATTTCTTTAATAACGTCACTATTTTTTGGCCAAAGGTTTTTCTAATTATAATCAGTTCACAGCTGGACTATAACCAAATAGATAGTGTTTTCCCACTGAAAAATCGTGACGATACATATTTTCCTACTCAAATTATGTTAATTTGCCATATATGTTCCTAATTGTTATAGTTTCACCGTGTTAGTGTAGATTAGGCTATAAATGGTTAAAAACCGTGTTAGAAAAATAAAGATTTTAAAACATCAACATCCCGTAGAATTTTATAAGTACATATCATATGGAGTTGACTTTAAACATACCTAATTTAAATGACATTTATTTCTAAGAATGAATATTGTCTACGTACTCTGTATTCATGTTTACGAGTTCAAGATGTTTTCTTACAGTATAAATGTGTATTTTCTGAAAGGTGTACTGCATGATGAAAGACTATATTTTTTCCCAAAAAATTATTTCTCAGTTCTTTTTGGATGTGAATGTTTGGTGCTATATAAATTATAGATGTATCTTTATTTATAAAACATTCATTTATTTTTATTCTAAGGTATATTTTTCTTATACACACTTATTCTAAGCTCAGCTTATGGAATCAAAGAAATAACTAACTATTTATTAGTTAACTTACTATTTAGTTCCATAACCTATAAGTTATTGTTACTCGAATGGTTTCTACCTTATCCTATTATTGATTGCTATATAGAATATTTATTTTATGTAAATTGGTATTTTCCTAAAAATCACTCGCCCAACTTTTGAAATGACATTAAAAAAAATATTTGACATAATGAGCTGGCGGGAAAATTTTACTAATATGTATTTGACATAAGGTGATGTATCTACAGTGCCACAAACTTATCTGACCCGGTGGCAAAAACTGGAACTACGTGCCGCCATTTTGAAATGTCACATTTTCACAGACTTTTCATACGGAATATTTTGTTTATATAAAAGAAAGCGACATCAGTGACACTGTCACCGGGTCAGATAAGTTTGTGGCACTATACTACGTCCATATTTTTTTTATTACATGCAATAAACTAAATGTTGATTCCTTTTGATTCATTAGAAATAGGATTATTTACTATTAAAGACTTATTTTATTCGTTTATTTTAACATTATATTATTTGTTAATTTTAAGTACAATTTTAAAATACATTTAATTTGCATTTTTATACTTTAAATATTATGTGTTTTGACGCATTTATTCTGAATGTTTGTATTGTGAATGTATTGTTACCTTTAAAGTTCCTAATTTAGATATTTAATGTTAAGTTATTCTATTTATGAGTTATGTTAGATGTATACTTTATCCTAAAATTGCACAAAATCTCGTCTCTGTCCTTTGCAGTGCAATGTAATTTTATATACTGAGTAATTTATCGTATATATAATATTATAATATCATGTGCATTTTCAATATACGAAAGTTTTGTAACGTACATGATTATGAAGATTTATAAAACTATTATTTTTTATTTAACATCTGGCAATGTTGTCAAATATATATTGTTAAATTATTTGTTATAATTAATATGTCACGAATATCCATAGGTACAATATTTGTTAAGATATGAATTTTGAATTTTATTTCATTTGTAAACAGTAAAATACATAAATGCGGATATTTTAAATGTTGCTTTTTAAGAGCTTGAAAAAAGCACATAGCTTAAATTACACACAAAATACATAATGCAATCGTACTTATTCATCCGAATAAAATTTTAAGAATGTTAAACATTTAAAAATTTATTGTCTTGTTGCTTATTTTATTATTAATTAAATATATGCATAATACTAGAAACGAATATAGCTTTTACAGTTTCTTTTTATCAAGGTCAATTTTAAATATTTAGTTACCTTGCGCGACGAATTGACGACATTTGAGAAAAAAAGGCATAATTAAGTTTTAAGAACCATATTACGTACATATACGAAGTACTGTATAATATCTAGTATGGAATTCAACTAAAGCGCAATACACATTGAGCCCGCCGGGCCGCCGACATATGTCGGCAACTTTTTGTCGGCGGTCTAGTTGGCGGCTTCACTTATTACAAGTCGGAAAATTTGGTCGGCGGCATGTCGGCGGCTTGAGATGAGAAATTTATTTGGCAGTCAGTGATTGCCGTGTGTCGATAAAGGTTGTGTGGTTTTGGATTCCACAATACCTCCTTCTCATGATAAAGATTAATTAACGTAAGATATTTTTCGTCGTCCCACTCCATGTCGTAAAAAATACAAGCATGTCACTACAGGTCGAGCGTCGCCGGGCAACTGAGCACAGGCGTACCCAAGCCGCCAACATGTCGGCGGGCAACACGCGCGGGCGCATGTTGCCGACATGATTCTTTTCATACAGGCCGCCGGGTTGTGTCGCCGGGCTTTGTCGGCGGCCCGGCGGGCTCAATGTGTATTGCGCTTAAGAATAGGATTGAAATAGCGCCAATATGATAAGTCATAATCTATTATTTCAAAACAATTAACCACTTCAGTTAAGCAATTACGATGGTATTTTAATTGATTTAAGAATCAGCCAAAATAACTTTACTGATAAGCAAAAAGTCATATTTTAAAATGGCATTTACCTACCAAAAGAAGATCATTGACTTTCTTATTCTTAGTTGTTTTAGATAGTACACGCTTGTCTCGAATTTTATTCAATATTTCGATAGTAAATGAACTTAACAAAATTTAAATATACATATTGTAATTTATGACCCTTTGTAATTGAGTTTGAAACTGTATTATTTTAAAACAAACCATGTGGTAAACATCAGATGAAAGTTAATATATGAGGAAACTAGACCAGAATAAATATTTACCCGTAAGATTTTAGAAGTTTTATTTCAGTTTTCATTTCCCATTAAGGTTTACGATAAATATCAATCTTCAGATGTACCTATATGTTTTGTTAGAGTGTGGTTACTACGGATAAAAAATGGTAAAAAGTTAAGAAAATAAAATACGTTTTTATTTCAAGATTTAATGTGTCTTTTTCTCCGGATTTGCCTTACAAAAGAAATAAATCTGTACCATAATCTTATAAAACCAATGTGCTGAGCTGGTACGGTTTCTTCAGAGGCATCTCTAGTTATATTATTTGCTCCACTGCTGAATGAATATACTCTCATTTCTACCTCTTCGTGCGACGGAGAATTTGTTTTTTGAGTTGCCCATAGTAACGGTTTTGATAACCTAAAAGTAAGGTTTCATGTAAGGAATAACCAAAATATTGAACACTAAAACTGATAAGTAAGAAGGTAAGACAGGAATTATCTACCGAAGTCCTATATTTTTTTTATTTTGAGTACCGGAAACCAATTATAAATTTGAGATTGTTATCTGCTTCATGAAGAGATAAAAAAGTCCATGCCTTTGAAATAGGTGTATTTATAATTTATTACACTATGAAAGTATGTTATAATTGATTTTAAGGAGAAATTTTTCTCCATAAATATTTAATTCACTTTGGAATGAGGACCATGACATTTACGATAATGTGCGAAATTATTTATGCGCCCACAAGTTAATTGCTTCCGAGTTGTAAATAATTTAAATTAGATAACTTGACATTTATTAGTGTAACTAATCGCTTTTCAAAACAATATATTAAAAATTATCAAAACAGTGGCATAGAATAAATAATATGTAATGCATGGGAACTAAAAATCTTTGCAGGATTGCCTTGTGTTACAAAATATGTTAATATGCTTTTTGTCTCCGTACATGATAAAATGAAACAACGCATAATTACTCTGAAAAATAATCCATGTCCTTGATCGTATCAGGCAACTCTCTACCATCCACATCAGGTAAAACAAAACACAGGGCAACTAGCAACACCGTCACTACAAGGACTGCTATTATCATGGTTGAGTCATTGATAGCTCGTAAAGATGTAATAAGGTAACAAGTAATTGTCCCAAGATGGCCCGCCGCGTGGCAGCAACCGACCAATGTTCCCCTGATGTTAACAGCGAAGAGCCGTGGTGTGATGTTCAATAATAATGCATTACTTATTAGCCCTGATGCTAGTCCGATTGAAGTTAGAAGATCAGATATGGTAGTCTGAAATAAAGATATCAAAAATTACATATGTTTTACTAAACTAATTACTAACCAATTGTATAAATCAATATGCTCTATGATTACTAATATTATTTACTATACTTTATTAATAACTATTATTAATTTCTGATGTACTTAGATGAAAAAAATATTCTCGGTCTAGCTGCAGGCTAAAGGACTGATCATGCTCTTGCGGTCTTGCCTGTATTAAAAAACGATCGTAATTCGTAATGATATGGTAATGATCATATAAGTAATGAGAATATCCCTAAAGAGATACAGGATTATTATTGCAGATTGAAGAACTACTTTTTATTTCAATTAAGTATTTTATTCTAGCCAAGTTTATGTTGCGCATGCGTCGAATGATAATCATGATTTAGCCTGTAGATTAAATAAAATCGTTAGGTATACCTACATATATACAATTAGTCGTCTGATGAATTTGCTAATTTTTCGATACATATAGAAAACTTTTCTACTTTCTGTAAAACAGTCTGTTACCATAAGAATTTTAGTTGATGCTTGCGTATCTATAGTTGTGGTCGGACATAAATAGTGTCGCAACAAGCTCTAGTTAAAAATAGAGAGAACGCATATTGCTATGTCTAACTGCATTCTCGAGAAGGTAATAAACTGGTACTAGTTGCGAGTTAATGCCTCGCTAATGTTCATATTTTATACCTCATGTTAGACCAAATGACAAGTTATTTATAAACGCAAACGCCTGTGTGAAAGTTGAAGCAAATTACTGTATATTTTAATCATCTCTTATTAAAGTTGGCGCCTATAATTTTATTAGTGATAAGTCGTTTTACCGGGTTTGCTAAAATTATTATTATTATTAGTTGTAATTTATAACTTTAATAATACGTTGTTAAGCGTGTAGGTAAGTGTAATGAAATGCGTAAGTAGCTACAGGTAGCTATTTTTACACTTTAAACACGATTTGTTCTGCAGTACCTAACATAGATTGTAGGTTTTTTTATTAAAATATTAACTTTTGAAAAACATGATATTCTATTAGTTCTGTATGTACCTACCTACATAATATGAACTGCGGCAGTTAAATAATGAGCAGTCTATAGCCTGAGGTTCTAAATTCTAATATTGTAGGTATAATATTATCTGTGCCTGAAGCATGCCTGAAGGCAGAAAGTCTAGACGCATAACGGTTTCACCGCTGCAGCTGTAGCCGAAATTCCTTTAAATAATGAATATTGCTTACATTAAAGTCAATTTGGTCCACGAACGTCACGAGAGCGGTTGAACTTCCCAAAACCATTACATTTATTGTCAACAAATATCTCATTTTAACTTTCAACATGATAAAAACATTTAGAAGTCCTACAAATAGAGTTATGCTCAAAAGTTGAAGCGGGGCATATGCATGCATCCGTGTATGTAGTTTTATGAACAGTGGAACCCATAGAAAATGATATAGCGCCCAGAACAAAAGCATCACGAATATTAACACTCTGACGTTATGGTTGCTTAAAATCATCAAACACGTCCACTCCTCTTCTAGGCAGTCATAAGCCTGCAAATGTTAGTTTAATTTAATTTTAATATCAATAGCTTTTAGGAATGAAACCTCCTTGTGAATAAAACATCTAAAATCATAAAGAAATTGCGAAATTATCCTTTCCCTTCTCATATTTAAACTTCTAATAGATCTTTTATTATTATTAAATACGAATGTCTTATTACCAGTTCACCAATCTAAGAAGAGGAAGGTATCGACGTCATTTGATTATTATATATTTGAGATAAGATAAGCTGTGTTTAATATTGCGTAGGACTGATGTAATTACCGAACTAACTTCATATTCCCAAGAAAGCGATAAAGCACAAAGTAAATAAGATTCTGTGCTATAAATAATTTTTATAATTGTAAACATAGACATACCTACTCTGTTATTTACTGGTCTTATTTTGAATTCACTGCAAAGCTTGACGCCATTTTTCTTTGCCGCGCTAAGTAACGTATTTTCTGCCTTTGGTATTTTTCTGTTGTAGAGTAGCCATTGGGGTGATTCGGGAATCCATCTGCAATATTTAGTTAGTTATCCCCAAGGTATTCGTTATTATATTCTTAGACAAAAACAACTTATTCCTAACAAGTTTGGATAGATTGGTTGGTCTATCTAGGATAGCTTGGTCTGTATAGATGATATTTCATCAATAGAAGACTCCCCATTGTTTATTGCTTATTATTTTTATAGGTACATATTAATAAATGCCTGAAGTGGGATTCATTGAATACAATATGCCACATCCACTTTACAAAACTATTTAAACTTTTTTTATTTTGTTCAATCCTAAAGAATAGGAGGAAATATGATTTAAATACATACGTAGAATACCTACTGCGCAGTGCGTAATTATTTAATATTGCTTATAGATAATTAACAATGTTAAATATCAGTGTTTATAAAAATAACTATTACAAGGTTATGACTATCAGTGTGACTTTAGATGTTCGATGCCATAAATTGCGGTCACACATTAAAGTTCAAATATCCAATTTTTGCTACTTTGACCTGTTTTATTCCGTTTGATCTGTGCTGTTTGATTATTATTTATTATTATTCTGTGATCATTACAACGATTTTAAAATTAATCAGTTATAAATCCAAGTGTCTAATTCATTGAAATATAAAGATGATCGAATGGCTCTACAATACAATATTACTCTATTAAGTTTATTAGTGATAAGAGGAGCAGAGAGTGACGCAGAAAATATTATGGGTCCTTTCCCATTTGCTGGCTTGCAACTCGCTTGGAGAGTCCTTACCTACTCTCCAAGCGAGTTGCAAGCCAGCAAATCATCGTAACATTTTTCATAAAAACCATAGACATTCTATTATCTATCTATCGGTATGTATCTTAAAAGCTCTTTTTAATATTTTATCCTTACCTTAAGACAACGAGCAGTAATGTTCCAAGCAAAAAACCAATAAAATTATAAGTATCAAGATTGGGCGCAGCATTAGCAAACGGAATAGCGCAGAGAGAAGCAAGAATGCACGGAGCGGAAACTATGAGGTTCAGCTTCGTCCGCCAACTGTTGCTTGCGATTTCACATACTGTAAAATAATACTTGTATACTATATAATATGATCTAATCAATACATAAGATACCAATTCCCCATTGGACGCATAAATACTACCGTTAGCGATTAACTTTGTTTACACAAGTTTCTCATATCAACCTACCACATAACTAGACTAATTGATCGAAGGGAATGTTGGTTATTAAATAAAATATATTGAAGCTAAACATGACACTAGTTTGTATGTTATACTTAGATAGTTGACTAAGATAGGTATCATTGATATTGTTCGATATATAATTTACTAGCTTTTCGCTCGCAGCTTCGCCCGCGTAGTCAAAGGGAAACCCGCATAGTTCCCGTTCCCATGAGATTTTCGGGATAAAAACTTTCCTATTTTGTTTTCCAAGTTACCCTGTATGTGTGTGGTAAGGACTAACAAGCAAACATACAAACTTTAGCATTTATTAGAAGGATGGCCTACATGTATGGAAACACTGCACAATTCGATTATAATGCAATAAACAGCATACAACAAGCAACCTACTATTCCTATGGGATCTTTGATGTGATTAATTTAACTCAATCTTCAGTCAGATCACGTACTAACACAATAATTATTGATCAAGACAAGTCTCGTGCAGTATGCAGTCATTATAATAAACGTAAGTGAACCTTGAGAGATCTTTTATTTCCGTAGTTGCTTTTTTATTTAATTGTATTTACTTAATTGGCTACATTGTCATTGTCATTGTAAACTGTTAAATATTTTTCACAAACAATCCAAAAAATAAATAGATTGCTGATATCGATATGTTTTTTTTATAAACAATTATTTTAAATTTTTAATTACCTCTTGACGTAATCAATTGTAAGGAATAAAATTTTCACTACTGAATTTAGTATTGCCAACATACCTACTTTATAACCTACAGGTAAGTACATACCTACTATGTATGAAGAAATAGTAGGTATCTACTTTGTGAAATTGAAGTTTATTTATGGCAACTGAACTGAAGACTATTGTCTGAATTTGGATTGATTCATAGATTTTCATACCTACCTACACTCTACAATTTACAAATCTTTAGCCGTGTCGAAATATCTTTTTTGTGTTCGTATCTCAAAAGGTTAATGCCTTAACGTATGTAAATGTAAGTACTAAATAACAATACAAATGGCATACCAAGAATTAATTCCAAGTAATAATTAGCGCTTGTGAACATGGATTTTAAAAATATTAAGAGGCGGTACCAACTTTCCGAGTCACAAAAGACTAAAGTGAGTCTGAACACAAGGTCAGCAATTAGACTAATTATAATGGCTATCCTTCTTCCAAAACTGAAAAAATATTATTGCTTTTTTAGGTAATTCAGCTTTTGTCAAATTTAGATAAGTTGGATCGTTTGACAAATCGTTATTTTCACGAGTTGTTCAATATCTGAATAATTAGTTTACAATCGAGCTTGATTTAAATGCAATCAATAAATACTCTAAATATAATCTCTCAATAAATCTACAAGGTAGAAAAATATTCCATGTAAATGCAATAAATAAGTTATATTAATAAACCTTCAAACATTAATTATCGTTTCATCTTAATTCTAAACAAACATAAGACAATCACATGAAACAACAGATAATTCAATCATTTGCTAAATAGATAGATAACAATTAGGTACCTGTCAGAAACAACCCCAAATATTATACACCCAAATACCAATCCCAAACGGCAAATTACCGTTGTTGATAACAGCTGCATACTCTTATCACAGAATATAAGCCACTGCAATGATATAATTAACACACAATCAAATATCAACATAGAAAGATGAAAAGGTTAATTGTATGTGCATTGATATTGATAGTGGGTAATGGGTGACTCCTTGGTGACTCTATATAATTTCTTTTATATTTTAATTATTATATTTTACTAGCCGTTCGACCGGCCCGGCTTCGCCCGTGAGACATGTTTATGTTTTCTTTCCATAAGAACCATCCTCGTACTTCAAGGAATATTATAAAAAATAATTATCGAAATCGGTCCACCTGTTCACGCGTGATGCCGTGACCAAGGAAAACGTTTTCATTTTATATACATATATAGATAATCATTTTTTTTACCTACTTACATGAATATATAGCTACAATACAACAATATATTCGTAAATTATAATAGGTAATTAATTCCTAAAAAAATAGAGTCAGCAAAGTAAGTTTTAATCAATAATTACCTATTCATTAAGATTTTCTTGAGCGTTATTAAAAAAAATATATATAAAATCGCGATTTCTTTTCCTTTTCAAATAATATTGTAGAATATAATAGTGTGTATAAACTATAAAGCTATGTCTTGACCTAATGTTCTGATATAACAATACTAATGAATTATCAATGTAAGTCATTCTTCCGTTTTGCCACTTAACACATAAATGCTAACAAATAATTGGCGGTTTTCATCACGATATCCAACTACCCACCGATATTCATGTTGCGGATCTAGTTATTAAATATCAAACCACAAGTAACGTGAATATACTGTTTCAAAATGGTCGGTAGTTTCAGTTTTTAAACGACGAACAGATGGAGTTGTTAAACGAATTTTACTTTTAAACTGTTGCTATATAATTTATAAGGTTTGCAATTGAGAAACATTCGCAAATGATATTATACGTAGATAAGCCGTTTATATACGAACAGTTATAGAACCTTTTTTCACATGTCAGGAATATCAGGGATATTCATAGAAAGACGTCAGCCCTGCTCTACATTGGTAATAATCGCAAAATTTCAAAATTGCCCTAAATATACTACCCGAAAGCTACATTTAAATGATTTAAAGAATATGAATAAATCTAAGTATCAAAATATTTTCTATAAAATTGTTACCGTCTTTTTAATCGAAATCAGCCACATAAATTCGACATGCCATTTATCACAACTCGCCACGGTAGCATTAGTGATTGTGTAGTTACACAGGCTTATATTTGCAGTCTCTTGGCTTGGTACACACAGTATATCTTGAGACGGTTTCAAAAGAAACATATCGTCATAGTGATTCAACATAGTTGGTATCACTAGGGCTGTTGCTAACAATGTCACCATCCACTGCCAGGCTCCGATTTTACCGAGAACATCTGTTGTTACATCTTCGTGGATGGTACCAATTCTGTAAAGGAATTGTTTATAGCCCTGCAGAATTTGATTACTAGGATATTTATTGGCGCATCTGTGTGTTGAGTAACATTTCAAGCTAAATCCTACTGCAAATTGCAACATGGAGTAGGTTTTTGTCGGCTATGTAAACTGATAGCAAACATCATAATATATGTCTATGTATTAATAAATATTTATGATCGTCTTTGTACTTTGAGCAATTAAGAACAAGATATGACTTCGCAAAGCGATAAATTACAAGCCTTTAAATGAACATCATCAATATCTAAGAATTACATGTCAGCCTAACTGGAAATTTATTCAACGGAACTAAAAAAGCATTTAGTTCCTTTATTTGCCTTGATAACACCACCAGGTTCCAACGAAAACTCTGTATCAACTTTCATTTATTTTATAACAATGTTTTTAGATGATAAGAAAAATAAACTAACAATCGAACATGAGGACGACCAAATAAAAATTATTCACAAAACAAAAACACATTGAATATTTTCATGGAAACTTACTACTCAACAACAACTTTATTATGATTAAATTCAATATTTTACATAAATACTAGAATTGTATATATTAATTTCTTACATCGACATTGTGGTCATTATTTTCTTTCGCAAATCTTAAGTTGGACATTGATTTGGAATGTGATTCCATGACCAACTAGATTAGGACTCGATTAGCATATTCGCAGAACTATCATAGCTATTTTCAAAGTATGTTTGCACTAAAAATTCTCTCGCTCAAGATGAAAATAACCACTCTTTGTGACAGGACCGGTTTCCGAGTGTCCTTTCCAGTGAATCCCCTGATATATTTTAGTTAAGTCATCTTATTCGAGGAAAATGCAAGTAAAGTATTAATGTTTTGCATTACATAATATGTTATACAATAAAAATGATTTGAGTTTACATATTATATATTAACACCTTCAATATAAGGAAAATGTAATTTGTAAACTCCATAATAGCTTTAAGCAATACTATAGCTATCATTTCAAAAATAAAAGTAAATAAAATCACCCCTTTTTGGTTAAGTAAGTATATAATTTAAAAAATTTGTGAAGTGCGTGTGCCTTTCGCAGATTTTCCAACAAAGTTATATGGTAGTAAAGATAAACTGTTAATATTCATAACCTTTAAATTATCCGCTACTAGGCTGTAAGTGCTAAATACGCTTATCAATGTCATCATATCTCATACCTACTTAATATGTACTTATATCTGTTATTTTAACGTAACATCGCGCTTTATATGTAACGAAACATATCATAGTTTTAAAAGCATTACGTCATAGTGTATAAAAATAGCTGTATTTGCACACATTTGCTTGTAAGATAACAATTTAAATAATAAGGAAAAGCAATTGGGATGTAGGTGTCACTTGATTGTGTGCGATATGGAAACTCTTTGCCCACTGGAGTGGAATTTTTTTTAATGACAATTTTATACGTTCGCGTCTATAATTATTGTAACTTACATATCAATGAGAGGTCACTGACCGCGGGCTAGGACGCGTTGCGCAATAACCACGCTGTTAACTTAGTCTGAATTTATTCAACTCATTTCCAATTTACAATTTCTTAAATTGTTTTCTTTTAATTATACTTCGAAAAAAGATGTAATTTATTGCTATTTCGTTTGCTGCCGATAAATGTTTTCCTATTAATTTTAAAAATACTAGACAATTTAAAATTGATTACCAAATTCTATTTTATAAAGTGACCCTTGAATCAAGCACCAGAATATAATTTAATTTATGCTATTATATTTTTTTATATAAGATTGCCCGAGGTTTCGCTTGAACAATACATATATACCTATGTATCGTGCTCTACATTTTCCCTTTAGGTTAAGTACAGGCATATATAACATTAAAATATAGGATTAGGAAGCATAGTATATAATCTGTGGTATTTAAGCATAGTAGATAGGTAACAAAAAGTAGGTGTTATGAAAACTTCATTTGAAAGCTCAGAAAATTCCAGCCGTTTGCGTTGAAATCGAAATAGATATTTATTTATTTATTTATTTAACACTTTATTGTGCAAAAAACAAAATATACATAAAGGTTACAAAAATAAGATTAGAAAGCACAAAGGGCGGCCTTATCACTATGCAGTGATCTCTGCCAGGCAACCACGGGGAGAAAGGCAAAGAAGCGCAAAAAGTAGTCGGACAAAATAAAAACATATTTTTAGAATAGGGTAGAAATAATAAGAGGACACAATTAAATATACATTTTTTTTGCTTCCTTTTTAACACACTTTTATAAGTTGAAGGTGAAGCTCACCTGTATATTTATATGCTTGTATCTGTGTATATATAAACGACTCCTTTAGACTTTATTTTAACCCACATTTAGCGCGATCAATCAAACAAACAAACTCTGTTTAATATTAGTATCTAAGATCAAATAAAATAGTGTAAATTAATATTTACTATTAACTTTTATTATGGCATCGCATCGCGGTTGTATTAACTCCATTGGCGCCAAGAACAGTCACGACCTCGTCTAATTACTTAATCAATACTAGCGGTCCGCCCCGGCTTCGCCCGTGGAACATATTTACGTTTTCTCTACATAAGAACCATCCTCGTACTTCAAGGAATATAATAGAAAAGAATTATCGAAATCGGTTCAGCCGTTCACACGTGATGCCGTGACAACGCGAAACGGGTGCGGACCCGCCGCCTTTTTATAGATCCCGCCGCGAAGCGCGTCGAACGCGGCAACTGATACACAAAAATAATCCTTATGGCATGATTCTGTATTCACGCGCGATGACTTATAGCGTATTTCATGTATAACTTTGGTGTTTCTACACCGATTTACATGATTCTTTTACTATAACCTGCCCAGGAGTATGAAGAATAATTGTGCCAAATTTGGTTAAAATCCGTCGTGTAGTTTCTGTTTCTATAGCGAATATACAGACAGACAGACAGACAGACAGACAGACAGACAAAAATTTTACTGAATGCATTTTTGGCATCAGTAGCGATCCCTTATCACCCCTTCATAGTTTTTTTTTAAATATATTTCATGTACAGAATTGGCCTCTCTACAGATTTATTATAAGTATAGATTAATACGCTTTTCTAAATTAACATTCAGAAACTCTTTTACATAGTACATATAAAGTAAATTCGTAATTATCAGTTGGATAATAAGAATGCAAAGTGAAGGAATAATTAATAATTTAAATATATATTAACTGACGTTACGAAAAGCTTTCCCATTTTTCATAAAATATTCCGCGGGTACCTAATTATTTTATATTAATACTTAATAAATAAATATTTATACCTATATTTTATTTATAAGTTTAGAGAAATCTCTTCGATTAGTTAGGTACATGTTAATGATAGACAGATAGATAATTTTTCAATTTTAATTATAATATTTTTTCTTAGTTAAAATTTTAATAAAAAGTTACTTGTAAAATGCAGCTCTACAAACTAAGATTTGGGGAATAAATTCAGTAAGCTATAGTCAAATGGCTTGGCCAGTCGAATACACATGGAATACTTATATCGGGTGTTGTCAAGGACAAAGAACTCGCATCGATAATGTACAGTATAATTTTTATGTAGTTTGACCGTGAACTGAAAACAGAGTTATGAAATGTGTATAAAAATTTGCAGTTAAAATTTTTAGGTGCGTTTATATCTTGTGTGAGGTTTTTTATTTTATAATTATCTGATATACATGTATGTATGTTCAGATTAAACATTTTATCTGTTCTTAGAACGTGTGTTACGTTAATTAATCATCTTTATAATATTCAGTGGTCATATTTCAAAATCACAAAAAATAAATTTAAATCTTTGTTTAGATAAATATTGAATAAACCATGCGTACCTATATCTGTGTTTATAATTAATTTTAATTAAAATGGTTTAGTTTAGTTTAATTTTAAATCAGTGATAGAGTCGCGATTTAATTCGAATACAAGCTAAATAACAATTGTCTCTAAGCAAAATCGTATGAAAACGTCAAATTAGAACACTTTGAGGAAAACTTGGAGCATCCTAACTCTAAGTCGAACTTTCCGTTATCACAGAACACGTGGTGTTAGGTTATGTTGTCGACGGCGCGATAAGAGCAGCTTTTTGCCGCCCGCGCTCGGCGCCGCGTCGCGATACCGCTCATTCGTACCTCCGCCGCCACACAGCGCTGGCGTCAACGCTGACAGTTCATGTGATTACAGGAGTCTTTGAAAATAACCGGGAACATGGATAAGGAACACGCGCTCGAAGAAATGATGGGAAAGCTTGGTGAGTCCCCTTTTAGCATTCCGCGCGGGATTTGTAACGATACGTGTGTGAATGTGAAGCATATGTTGGATTCGGAGAATGCTTTAAGTTATAAGGAATTACGGTCAGTGGTACTTTCATTTTTCGTACTTGAATTATTGTAATTACTTTTTATGAGTTTTTACTGCGATTTAAACGTGATATTGAAATAGTTGCAAACTAACTTAAAAGCCCTGCAATAAAGTTTCTATAAATATACATTTTTTTGATAAATTAAGTATCGATATAATATTAAATCACGGAAAACTATACGCATTACGCGACAGGTTTATGAATATCGATATACTCGGAATTTTATTTCTTACTTTATTTATCCTCGAAGTATATTTAATTGCTTATTCACGGTCACAAAAACAATTTAAAAGATTTAAAACAATAATGTTCATTAGTTAACAATCAGTTGTGACTTATGCTAATTTATATTAATTATTTGACATTTATTTAACATGTATGAGGGAACTCTACATTTTCAATATTGAAAAAAAAAAACTATTAGATTATATTTTGCGCGATCACAAAATATGTAGATTGTAGTCCTAACAGTTATGTCTTCCAATTTTACATACGATAAATTCCTGCATACAATACCTATTATATAATAATTTATAAGCTTGCACTCATTAGTGATTTATAGTAGATCCCAATCTAAGAGCAATAGTCTAATCGTTTGTAGTTTGTAGTCAAAAATTTTTCCCTCATTGATATCAAATAAAAATTTGTATTCATACAGGACTTGAGTCCTGCTGAGCCTACACTGATAAAGAAAATCGATTAGTGCAATAAAATATCTGCAATACGCCTGAAAACGGAATGAGACTTCACTTGCATACAGATCACTATCTTACTTATAGAGTATAAAAAATAAGTTACAATACTTATATCAATGAAATTAACAAAGAAATTTCCCATCAAACTTGTGCGTTCAACACATGTTTTATGCATCGCAGAATTCGTAGTTTGAACTCACGACCTAACGGAATCGTATAAATAAACAACAGCTTCCTGGAATCCTTTGTTTGTTTATTTGTTTCTTTTATTGCAATTTTGTGCCGAAATTATTTAGTGGAATGTTGGTACATAGTTTTTGCACTAAGTAGTACCAACATTGCCTGTGTTGTATAATGTAG
Organism: Colias eurytheme; assembly: GCF_061535395.1. Taxonomy (NCBI): domain Eukaryota; kingdom Metazoa; phylum Arthropoda; class Insecta; order Lepidoptera; family Pieridae; genus Colias; species Colias eurytheme. Next base: position 9,663,224 of record NC_142993.1, on the reverse strand, counting down.
AGTATTGTGTGTACAAATGCAGCTTATCTTTTTTTATGATTTATCTCAGTAATTATTATCTTTTTAACAATAATATTTAAATAAGAAATGAACATTATGCAATGATTGGTCATAAACACAATTCCAATTAACAAGGATAACAATTACGTGTAAATTAATTTTGAAATAGCCATACCATAGGTAACATTTTAAATTTTGCTTGTAATTTATTTCTTTCTTCACTTTGTATGTAGGTATAAACTTTTCCCTTTGAAAATATATTCACTTTCACCTTTTAATTTAAATAATAATTAACTTTGATACAGCAAATTAAATATTTTAATTAAAGTAGAGCAATTGAAAAAATTGTCCCTATACAGTTCTTTAAATAAAAACCTCATCATTAAAACATAATAGACTACTGACAGGCCCATGTTGAAAAAGTTATGGGTCATTTGAACCACCAGGTGACCTATCTAGAACGCATAAGAGCATAAAATAATAAGATTCAGCACTATGCCGTCACTTGCAAGCTGTCCACCTGAGTGCAGATGAGAATTCGAAAGTACAGGTAGAGATTTTTTCCCCTTGCGGAATAAGCAGTATTGAAATAGTACTGTGTCATACTATTTCTATCTATTTCTATCTCTACACATTTTGTGGAAAACTAAACGTAGGTAGTTAAATATAGTAGATAAATATTTATAGTTTCGACTATAAAATTTTTGAATGTATAATATAAATAGAAATATTAGGTCAACGTGATCGTGAAATGAGTATGTTAAAATAAAAATATTATGAGTTAAAAGTATTTACTTCTGACCTCTTTATTAAGACTAACTAAATATTTATATATTGATATTATAAACTTATGCGAAACTTATTATAAATAATTTGAAAATCATCTTCCCCAACTGTTTCATGGAACATCGAGTTACATTAATTTTATCATAGAGCAAAATCTGTAGAGAGTTTCCTACAGAGGGCGCTAAATTAAGATGTTAGGAAAACTGCCGTCATTTCTGACCTTACAAGTAAATAGTAAATAACATTCGCAATAATACCTCAACGTGAATAATTCGTGACTATTGAGTAATACACATGTTAATTGTTATCGGAAACATGACGACTGTACTGTGAACTTATACCATTATCACTATAACAAAAACGGAATCGAAACCGGAGCTTGACCTTTATTATGATATTAAATGATACCAGCACACACCCTATATAAATACATTTAGTACTCATGTACCTATATCACACAATAATATTTTAATCGTAAAACATAACCTATTGGAAGAAAAAACGTCAAAGTTCCGATCGACTTTATTATCACTTCACGAGTATCGTTACTCAGACTATCATTTTAAAATCTGTATGTTTTTAAAATTGTGTTCTTCTTAAATGTTTCCTAGTCTACACAATTCTATAATAGTTATGTACAGAACAGAAACTTACCGTTAGTAAAACAATTGCCATGTATTTCACGCACATTATAATATGTATGTGCCATGTTTAAGCATTGACGTCTTACCGACAACCGACTGTTTTCAAGGCCTTTCGATATAAATTAGTGACGACTGATGAGAAATCAATTATTTAATGATAGGTGTATTCGAGCTTGAACAATTAAGTTTTTAAAAATAATTAAAATGTGTTTCTATTATTTATTTACATAGCTGTGAAAGGCGACGTCGCCTGTTCAGAGTAATTATGACAAATAGGTAATATATAATTACTCAATCTCTTCTTTTTAAAGACATGTTTGCTTAAATATCATTTCAAATGTATCTAAATAAATAACGTTGTTCAATAGCCTTACAGCGTTCTTCAGTATCTTCTATTGAGGCATTCAATTCAAAAATAATGTATGAATTATTGAATTTCAATTAGCAACTCCACATCAGCTTTTTAAGCAAACTAAATTTAGATCTAATAATATATTTATATAAGAATATAAAATATACGTACTAAATTTTAAGGTTTTGCTTCGCTCATTGACCTGAAATATTGTATATATACAGGGTGTCCCACTGTTGGTATACTAAGCTCAAAGGAGGTTATAGTTTTGCATACGCTGAGTACGTAAAAAAATAATTAAAAAATTCCAGATGCATTTTTTTTTCAAATAGATGAATTCTTAAAACTCTATGTGTACACCCATAACAAGCGAGCCGCCCAACTTTGCCACCAGCACGTGAGCTATCGTTTAAGATTATGTTTTCATAGATAAAATGCTCATATTAGAGAAGCGGTATATGCCGGCTGCGCGAAGCTAGAGAAGAAAACATAGATTTTCAGGAAAAATTTAGCAAAAAATTTTGGACGTAATTTTTTTTTAAAGCATTTTTTACGTGATCAGTGTATGCAAAACTACAAGTTCCTTCGCGCTTAGTATACCAAGAGCGGGACACCCTGTATATATATTAAATAACATTATGTATTCATAAAGACAAATTGAATCATACATTTCCACTGACGTGCAAGCCAAGATCATCAAATTATTAGTTACAATAATGTTAATGGTCAATTTGGCACGAATATATTTAAATAAATTAAATTGTAAATTAAGCTATTAGCTCTAGAGTCTACTCTATTTCGAGAAGCTTCTTCGAAATCTCCAGGTAACACCACATAGTGTTGGAATTATCAATTAATAAAAAAATTAATGTTTTGTATTTTAAGGTAAAACTTTAACCGTATAATTCTGTGCCTCCAGTGAATAAGGGAATAACTCAAAAACAGCACTTTTCAGGAGAGACAAAAAACTATATATCAATACTAAATCTTTATTAATTCAAAATTTTAAGCTTGTATGTGTAAGATATGATGTTAGACTATATTTTTACATATGAACACATATTGTAACAACCCCATAAATATACTTTTTTCGTGTTTTTTTGTAGTTGTGGCCTTATGAACGAGTACTTCATGGAATAACTCAATGTATTCACATACTTTTTTTTTTACTCTTTGCAATGTAACGACTTATGCCCTTATGCACTATGTTCATAATCGCACAACACGACTTATATTATTGCCAGTTTTGGTTTTATAGAAATGATGTGACTTATTATGCTTGAAATTTGTGTACTTTATGACTCAATTGAGGCATTTTAGTGGAAAAACTATGCACGTAGCTTGAAAAACGAATGAAATCAACGGGTTTTTTATCGTTATTAGATAACAAAAACATAACAAAATTTAGGTATTTATGCATATAACCCTAGAAGTCCAATCTACGTAAATTTGACGTATAAACTCTTCTATATTTACCATCGAATCGCTGACAAATCCAGAACCAACTTATTAGCCGTCTAGAGCTAGCAGTACATAGTTGGCTCATCCAGGTAAATTCCGCAATTTGGTTGTGAAGAGGATGTTGTGCGTCATTTTGACGTATAATTAGGCTTTTTGTAACTTTTAAGATTGTTTCAAATTTTTATTTTGTGATTTATTTCACATGATATCTATAGATTGAGTACAAAATGGGATCCAGACAACTTTTATACTAGGACGAAAAACCTTCAATTTTAGTAAATGACGATTATTGTCCTCCGCTGGATTTGGACTTCAAGCAAGGGGATTGGGTGGCTGAAGATGTTGTCCGGAGTAAAACCGAATATGTTATGGGGTTTTGTTACCCATGTATAATGAAAGTCGTAGATTGTAAAATAAACCTTTAATCGATCTTTCAATAATACAGTACTATGTTGTTAATGCTATACAATGTTTCACCAGTCACCACAATGAGTCTAGTCTGTACAGGTTAGCAGGAGACAATCATTGAGTATTGGTATTAAATACGTATCAACTGCGTATTGCGTTTTGCGTATTAACTATTGTCCTAGTGAAAATTAATCGTCGAATCAATTTAAAATTCGATCAAGTGCGTTCCGTTTCGGAACGCCACAGATAATAAAAGTGGCAACGCCACAATGTCATGGTGGTTGGTATACATTGAGGATACAAGCACTATAAAGAGATAAGAGTAGCCCGAAAACCATATTCCTGTATGTTCAGTTAATACAGGAAAAGTTATAGGTGGTCAGTGGCGATATTTTACGGCATGATATAGAATTTTAACAATTTATATATCATATAATATTAAAATAATGTAGATAAATAAAGAAAATACAATGAGCCGCAAAGATTTTATGAAAAAATTAAGCACAGATTTGAAGGTGCCTTGGATGCAAATACGACTTGTGGCACGCACTTTGAAGAGACTCTACGTGACAAAAGCCCAATTTTTTTCAAAATATGTGGTACCAGAGTATCCATAAAATGTTTACGAAAATGCAGGACCAAAGAAGTATCGATATTGCGGATTTTTTTCCTATAAAAAAAAGCAAATTACCAAAGCACAGTGGCTAAAACGCTATATGCGGAGAAAACGATATTCATAATTGTCAAGACTGGTTATAAATACTTTTTTTTATGCGACTATTATAGACTATAGTATTATTGTCTTGATTGTTGTAGTTAGATAATTTAAAAAAAAAGATTAAAAACGAGTTATTTTTTAAAAACTTACCCAATTATAAGAAGAAAATATAAGTTTAACATTTTTGTTGGTTTTTTTAGATGATTCAATTATCGTTCTGTATTTATATAAACAATGAGTATAATATCATTAAATGCACTTAATGTGTTAACTGTATTTTTAATATCTATTGCAAAAAGTAGTTAATTTCCATAGAAATATATTAGTATCCCAAGTTAACTGATAAATACCTTTTTTAAAAAATATAAAGATTTGTTGTTGCAGATTTATTGAAAAAACTATTTAAAAATAATAAGGAATAGTGTGTGTTGTTTCCGTGCAGTATTCAATTAATAGACCAATAGCAACACGGCATTAATGCCAAACTGTCTCATGTCGTCACTTAAACCAATGACACTAAAAGAGTTGTTCCTTTATGCTCATGTTAGAAAAATGACACAAATGCGTTTATACCAAAAATAGTGTTAGGACTGATGGAACAAAATGAATTAAGTCTTTATTCAAAAAGTATAACTACACATACGTCTTTGTGTTCGTGGGTACTTTTGACTCGAGACGAATAGTTCCTTTGCGATTGCCTAAAATGATGGATAAGGTAACTTATACCGTTAATCACACCCTACTTATACCGTTTGGGTCATTCGAAAAAATGGGTTAGGACGCAGCTAGAGATATGACCTTTTGATATGTTGTGTATTTTGACGAGCTGAATCCAATGGTGCAATAAAAACCAAAGGGAATAACTCGTCTTACTCCCTTATTCACTGGAGGCACAGAATTATATGCGTAGGTGTTGTTCTATTTATTATTTGTGAGATTGTCTTTTAATTTCACCCAAAAAAAGTAGTCTCTTATATAAAAATATAATACAAAATAATACGAATTTGTCACTAAAGGACGTAAATAATTGAATAAAAAAGTTTTATCGATAAAAAGTATTATATAACTGCAATAACCTTTTGCAGTGGTCACGCTTTCATGATCTCGTGACGTAATCTGAAAACGTGCTAAGAATTACCTTCACCAAAATCACCAGTGTTCAATAAAATCAATCGATTAACATATCGTTATAATTAGGGTGTCAACTGAATGTGAATTAAAACTCATTACACTTTTGTATAAACAAATTATTTACACGAAAATATTTACACATAAATAGTGTGTAAATGGCGTAAAATTACTTATTTACATCTATAATAGTTGCGCGTTGATATAAGAAATTTTCAGTATTCGCGAAAAGAAAATAGATTCACATTCTACACCTTTCTCCGACAAGTATATCATTTAAATTAGCAATTTTATTAATGATCAAATACATATAGTCCTTTTTTAATTATGATTATATCAAGATATTGAACACATCTAGCATTGAATCAATGCCGAGCAAATAACGCGTGTATCATTCGATTTTACATAATTTATTATATCTGTATTTATCGCAGTCCAAACTTCGTTGCATAGTGATAATTTATCTATGATAAGTCACAGTTTAATAAGATTTGGAGCTGTCACTACGCAATACCCATTCACTATATTATAGTATGTATGTCAGTACTTTCATTTTGTAAGCAGAGAGGAATTTCAATTATCACCAAGTATAGGTAAAGGTACATTTAATTTTATGTATGTAAACATGCCCCAATTTATGTTTTATACAATTTACTGAATAGCATTAAACTATTTAAATTCATTTGAAATGCGTTAAACATACATAGTAGATAAAATGTAGAACGCATTTGTGTAAATAATGAAAATTGTTATTATAATAGCGTGAAAATTAAATACGTTGAATATTATTATAGAGGGTTCAATAAAATTGAATTCATCTTATTATATGGGTAGGTATAGGCCATAATGAATCTAGTAGATTGATTGGAGAAACAAATTAGATAACTGATAATATTTAAGCTCTATATTCTATCAATGACGTGATAAATGCTAATATAAAGAACCACATACTCCCCCCAACCTTTTGATTTTTAAAATTTCATTAAATCAATCAATCATATCAAAACTCAATAGGGGTAAAATAAAACTTGGGTATTAACAATATAAATTTTTCACTTCACACCGTAACGGTAAATATAAACTGAAATGAAAATGAACATATATACAAGTACTGGCAACGTTTTTTTAACACGTTCACTGCGACATCATTATCAAAGAACTTTCAGCTGGTGCTTTGGAGACCTAAAAGATCTCGAAACTTATCCACCCTTTGGTGCGTTTGAGACCTAATCAGTCTCCCAAAGATACAGTTTTGAAAATAATTTATATCTTCCAGAAAACAATGACATATACTTTGAAGTTTTTGTGGATGAAAGATAGTCTATTGTTTTATATTTTGCTAGGTTCGCACGCAGTTATGACATTTGAATAAACTACAAATACCAAAAAAAAAAATTAGATATCTATTGCATCTCGTACCGCAACCGAAGATAGTTCAATATGTGTAGTAAGTAGTGATGGGAATGTCAGTTGTCGATTGAAATATTATAGTTTAATTAATTATGCAAAGTGTTTTTCATTAATACATGGTAAGCAAATTGATTGCTTGCATTGCGCGCATATGGTAACAATTCGTTTTCCGAACATTTTCCAAAATTTTTATTATACTGGACGATGCAGCAGTATAATCCGGCTTTGATTTTTTGTTCTTCTCCGTAGATACTGCTTTCCGAATCGGTGGTAAATGTTAAAAATATGTAATGGCGTTTCAAAAGTGCTTGTAGAAGAAGTCTAATTGAATAAATAAAATGTTTGAGCTTGAGTTTGTTAGAAATCTCACCAAAATAAATAGATTTTTTACACTTTTTTCTTTTAAAGGAACTCATTGTTTATAAAAAATAAGCAACACCTAGATACGCGAGTATTATTTCCAAAACGAGCGAGCTCCCACATCGATGCTAGGACAACACTAAACCGAATCAAGTAGCGCCCGCGCCGCCTACCCTCCCTCTCTTGCGTCTACGAGGCCTACGTTTCCAGGAGTACCGACATATCTCCTAACGCAAGGAATGAATATAATTACAGTACTGTGCGTTAGGGACCTAATCCATCTCTAATTTATTTTTTAATGTTATTGAACTCAACTTTTAGTAGGAAGCAAATATGTACATTTGTCCTACTCATACTTAAAGAACTTTACAAGTTAGACCCTCCCGCAAGGAGTGAAAAAACACGATTATATTCAACGCACAAAACGAAAGTCCTGCAAGGGATCTGATAGATCTCGTAATGCAGCGAACGTGTTAAATGAAAAGTAACCTTAATTATTTTTATCAACTTTCCTCAAAAAGCGCACGTTCTTATTCGCCGCGATAAACTTTTCCGACCATACTATTTCGCCTAAAAGAATAAAATACCTATAAAATTGTCACAAGGTACAAGCATTGCAATTTATCTTGATATTGCCGGATTACTTGTCTGTTAAGTGCAACATTCCTCAATCACAAATACCTACACAACGCTTGTACTTGCTCATAAGTTACCTTATAGGGGGTGGGAGGGCATTGGCCGTCGTTATCAGCGACGTGTAGATTCTTCACATAAACATTCTTATCCGAACGCTTTAAACATAACAAATATGTACATGTAATAATTATAAATGTTTTCTTTATGGTGATGTTGTTATGTTGTTTGTCACATAATTAAATACGCTTTGACAGTCGTGCTAATAAGTTAAAATGTGTGATTTTGACAAATATTTCAGATTTAAAAAGAAATACATTGTATTGTTTTAAATTTATTTCATGCACAGTGCCGAGTGCGTAGTTATATATAAGATAACCGCAAAAGATTAATGTTAAATTAAATCAAAGGAAGAGCGCCAAAATAAGATGTAGAGTAGATTTAGAGTTATCAATATAAATTTTTATCATAGTTTTATTACATACACGTTTTGTATTGCATAGAGTCTAATCATCGCTATATTATTACATCACGCATTGACCATTAGGAGCGCGAATGAAAAATGTTGTAAAAGCGAATAAAAATTGCTCTATTAAAACCTCACGAAGTTGCTTGTAATCGATATGATTTTATATTCATTAGACCATAAAAAATTAAGAATTTCGCTTCTTTTTCGTTTCATAGAAATTCATTCATGAAATTTCTATGACGACTACGAGGGTTTTGTTTGGCTTTAGTATATTAATTCAGTAAATGACACACTTTCACAATTATAATTTTTTAGCATATCATTAATTACTAAGACTTATCGATCTCAATATAATTTGGCACACAGATAGCCTATATTAATGGAAGGACATTTTGTTTATCATGTCACGATAATAAGATTTCTACTGTTCTACATTATTACCTCATTTATATTCACAATGGTATTCCAAATAATTTTAAATTATTATATACATACCTACTTAAAGTAAACAAGGAAACAACTGCATAGTCTGTTAAGAATTTGGAAAACTACCAAACGTCTATAATATCAAATTTAAATTTTATTTATTTACAACACATGATCAACAAACATAATATTTGATATTTACGATTTTAAACTTCATAATTTATATAAGAAATTACAAATATGACAATATATAATATAAAAATAAACATTATAAGGAATCGAGATCATATTATGTTCATGTGGTAAAAATGTATGTTATGTTTGTTTTGCGTTGACGTCAACCACACATCGACAGTGGTTTCAATTATTAAAAACTTTTATTGGAAATAAAAACAACGGTCAAAATGAAGGAAACTGTGACATTAATTTTAACGAGATCGAGACGAGAGAATAAGAATATTTTTTATGTATGTATAACTATTTAACACGTAATATTTTTCAGTCTTTTAGTAAGTTCAAACCACAGGTTTAAACTGTACGGCATCAGGCATAGGCATTAGTTTCTAAGAGCTAGATATGAAATGCAAATTTTTATTTGATGTGCAAATTTTGATTGCAATGAGACACGTGCTAAATCTGGTAATTCTGGTAACCTATGTACATAATTTAATGTGTAATCGTTGACACACTTTGCGATACCTACTCAAGTATTTCAAGATGAGATGAGCGAGGCACTAGCGCATTGCGGTTCATATTATGTTACAGGCAAATAGAAAAATATCTGGTTAGAACTTGAAGTACTACCTATGTACTAGGTTCCGTAGGAAATATTTTTATCTTTATTATTTTTCTATAACTAACTAGTAAGATGAGATATATAGATAGGTACATCTTAAATGAACATTCCAAGATACAATTTTCACATTTTCAATGCAGTTAAAGTTACTTACGGAAAACCATATGAATCTAAGACAAATTTATTAAAAAAATCATATAGTTATATACGGTCGAATTGAGAAAGTCCTCCTTTTTTTGAAGTCAGTTAAAATATTCCGAAAATAAGTACTTATTCGTAATTTTTCTGCTAATAATATCACTCAATAAAGAAAATCAATTGTAGAATTGTGTTTCTCTTTGTGTGAAGCTTGTAATTTTCGTGACATTGGTAACTTAAACGTAACAAGGTCTGAGTTACGTAAACATTGTCATACACGGTACACCTGTATTGCACCTGCTTATAAATTGTAATAAACGAATTTATTTAGTTAAAATATTAATTCTCTACGTATTGTAACCGAGCATTAAGAATGAAATGCTTTACAGTTAAATTGTATTGTAATGGATTTGACACGTAAGTTTTATTGTTATGTTAAATTAAGATGCATACTTGTGACTGCTATGTTGAATATTGAACAAGTTAAGTTATATAATACAATTACCAGGGGGATACCATGATGCAATATTAATTCCAGTTTTGAAAAGTGATGGCGCTGTTGTTTTTACACAATAGATATTTCTGGCCTCTCTGGATATTTCTATACCGCTAATGTACCTATATTGTAAAACTGTTATGACGATTCAAAAGTACTTCTAGAAGAAGTCTAAATAAATAAAGTTTTGAGTTTTAGGCATCACGATACAAGGGCAGGTAGAGTTATTGAGGTATTTATGCAGATTTAGTACGGTGGCATGTATTTGATAATATATCAATGATAAGTTATTCTGTAACTAAATATAATTAGTATTTTTCAAAGATAATTTGTTTACATCCGTTGCAATGTTGATAAAATAATTCCTTATTTTATATTATATAGTTAGTTTTATTTTATTATTTGATTTAGTTTATAGATTATGAAACCTAACTTTTAAAGCTATATTAACACACTTTTATAAATTAATGTAAAGTTAATTTATCGTTTTCCGTTAATGTATGTAAAGTAAATGGATGTATATATTTTAGCTTTACTGAATTGTAATTTATTTAGACATAAATTTACAAAACTGACTATTTATGAAAATGCAAATTCTCTCATTTCACTTCGACATACACGTGGTCGTTAAAAAGCTTTGGCAAATGGATTAAATAAACGTCAGTTTTCTTATATTACGGAACTAAAAGCAAAACATGTTATTATTACTGTATTATTATAAAGATCTAATCTTATAATTCTCTGTTATTGCAAATATACAATATTATCTTATTGTAGAGATAAGTATTTGTAGATTTAATTATTACTATATATTATAATTAATTTTATTCGTAATATATGTATAATTGCACTTCTTTTTTATAATCTATATTCTCTTCTATGTGAAGTTCTTGACTACAAACTTGCTTGAACATAACGAAAGTAGATAAGAAAAAGAGTCAACCTAGAGTCCACTCACTATTTATGCTTCAATAAATATTTTAAAAACATTATAAAAACCAAAAATTAAAAAAAATAAGACAAAATTAAAATCTGAGATGAATTTATATCAGTGCACGTACGAAGAGTATCATGCACGAAGGCTTAGTACCTAGTACCTATTGATAACTCACGTATTTAAGATAAAATATTATTTAAGATATTATAATTATAAAGATATTTAATTGTGTATGTCATTACGAGACTGCACAAAAATTGGATAATGTTTATAGATTGAGTTGTGAGTTATTCCGACACACATTCAAAATGCTACAAAAGACATTCTTTAAAAATATTGCCATCCAGTATTTATATAACTTTTGGTATTCATTCAGCGATCGATGAATAGGTACGATTAACTGGTATGGGGCGATAATATTGTTGTAAACTATGTTCATAAATCATAATAAAAATCTTCAAATAGGTATATATTTTAAGAAGAAAGAAAAGTAGAACATAATATATATGAATAAACAAATATTTCTAAATCAAATTATTTTGATACGGAAATTTAACATACTGTTCCATTTTAAATAATAAAACCAAAATCACGTGCTCTTACAAAAAATAGGTTAATGTAGTTCAGCGAACTTTAAAGCATATAATTAGAATCACGCAGCCAAATTGAGAAAGCATCAAAGCAATTCTCTGTCCAAAAATACTTCAGTAGTCTATCACTAAACCTTTATCACATACTAGCTGTGCCACGTGGTTTTACCCGCATTCCTCCGCTCCTATTAGCGTGATGATGTACCTGCAGCCGATAACCTTCCTTCGATAAATGGACTATCTAACAGTGAAATAAATTGTCAAATAGAACCCGTGGTCGGTGGTTCCCATTGAGTTACTATGTACTGGTGATCCCCGAGATTAGCGCGTTAAAGCAAACAAACTCTTCAGGTTTAAAATAGTAGTATAGACTAAATAACACCTTTATGTTAAGAAATAATTTGCTTGATAGAATTTGTCGGTACTTTTTATTGGCTAGTCCTTGGCATTGTAACAATTACCCTATTACCATTTAAGCGAAATAGCGTCTGCCCTTGTGGAAGTGGGCCACAATTTTACGCATAAAGTTATTTTGAAGCAAACTTTATAATATTAAAATAACATATCACAGTCAACAAACAATATTTATAGTCTACCAAAACTTTTTGTCTAGAAAATCAAAGCGCGCGTTTTATAGTTTTCATACAGTAACTACAGAATACAGATAATAAAATTTTCATGTACAGATTATCGATTGCTATGTTTTGAATTCGCTATGGTTCGAGCTGGAGCAGTTATCATTGGGTTAATGAGCTCTCTTCACTCGCAAATTGTGTAAGTGGCTGATTACGGTTAACGACTGAATATCCTCATAAATTACGATGCTCTTTACTCCAGCATCGATGTCTATTAGCAAGTTAGTATTTTTGAAAATAATAATGCTTCTTCATTTAGGTAACGTCTTTTGCTTAGATCAATTTAAGTAATATAAAATTTATAACAAGTAAATAAAAATAGAACTTCTCAATATTTTAAAGAAGTACATATTTATAATTCATTTTATAAAAAGAAAACCATTAATGTTACTATTTTTTTTTAATTCATAGTTACCTTTTATAAACTACCTATAGGTATTGTTAATTATTACGTTCCTAACAAAACGTGACAGCAGTTTCTAAAAAAATAAAATAATCGATTACCGAAAGGTCAATGTGTAACTCATTATCCTGCTACCTATAATAGTAAATATTCGATCCAATTTAACTTCATGCCAAAAACCCAATTTAAGATATTATGTAGCTAATAGGTGTATTACTTATTTATGCTTATTTCAAGTAATTGAGTTTTTTCTACAGTAATATTATATGCTATTAATGTAAACAAAATGTCAAATAGAACGAACAAATTGATCGAAATTATTAGATATACTTATCCTTTTATTTATAAATAGGAAAAACTAATTGACTACATTATATAATTTACTATTTCATTATTTTTCTGCAAAATATTAAACTATCTGAGATTAAGCAAATGCAAATAAGATTAGTTAAATGTTGACTATGAGAATTCTTTGAACTCGTGATATAAAGTCTATCTTTGTTATATAAATAATGTTAAATTGTCTTAATTTAGATAATAAAATAGTATGTTAAATAAGTACCTATGTATAAATAGAAAATTTAAATATAGTTAGGTGTTCCTAAAATTTTCGTAGTACATCTCTTTATTATTACAATGTAACATACATTGTGCTGTATGAAACAATTCTTATATATATTATAAAAGAAAAGAAAGAAGAATAATAATTTATTCAACCATAAGCACACACATTATTACATTATTAGTTTTTCCGTACGCGACAGACTGTAAGGGCGTTTGTCCACTACAAGGAATTTTACGGTCCGGCATTCCGATTTTTTACGGTCCGGTATGGCACGCAATTAATCTATATACTAGCTTGTGCACTATACGTAATTTTACTGTCCGACATTTTACTTTTCCCTATTCCGGATGGTTTTTTGTGTCTACGAGTCGCTGTAGGTATAATTGTTTTCAAATGCCCACTTGCTTGGATTTTACTGTTTTTACTGCATATGCCAATTGAAAGCAAGCTCTTGTTTTACTTTCTTTTAGTTGGCAATGAGATTTGAGAAGTCGGTATTGTTATTTTATATACATTGACCAAGCATTGACCTATAATTATTATCTAAGTAAGTGTTGGTAAGTTAAAGTTCAAGTGGGGATAGCTTTAGCTCCTCGTCACCGATTAAAATAAATAAGTGAAACACGCATTTTAAATATCTTACGGAACTTTACTTTTTATTATAACGAAGTAATATAATATTTCACCTTCTCTATTTTTAATCGTTTCTTGTAAAATGCAAAAACAATCATTTATGATAGCATTATACCGCCAAACTTCCTTGAACTGTACCGCACTGATCCGAGTAAAGACGGACAGGTGCACAAGCATTTCATCGGGTTTTTTCATGCCACACCGGACCGTAAAAAATCGGAATGCCGGACGGTAAATTTCCTTGTAGTGCACAAGCGCCCTAAAAGATTACCCTATTATTATGTCTTTTATTCTGACGTCATGTGCAAGTTGTAGAGCTAACATTGGTAGAGACAACCTATTAGAGAATTAGTTAGTTTAACCTTTACAAACATAGCAATAAGTTTGTATACCGTACCTATGATGCTATAACGAGAAAATAATTTGACGAAGAGATGATTCGAGATGTTCCAGACAAAAAGATCATTTTATTACAATAAAACATTTTTTAATAATCTCATTCATCTCTTAACCATAACCTACACATTAATCTATACTAATATTTTAAAGCTGAAGAGTTTGTTTGTTTGAACGCGCTAATCTCAGGAACTACTGGTCCGAATTGAAAAATTATTTCGGTGTTTGATAGCCCATTTATCGAGGAAGGCTATATATCATCACGCTAAGACCAACAGGAAGGGGTCACGCGGGTGAAACCGCGCGGTGCAGCTATTAATTATAAATATCCTGTTCCTTATTGTTTGTCTAAACCTTGCTTCACTTATAGCTCTGTCAAGCAAAGGCCCAGAGGGTTATCATAAAGTGCTGAGTACATAATTATCTCAACAGGATGTCATATTATATGAGATTCTATTTTCTATATACATATATTTATAGAAATCGTGTGGAGAAACCGTGCGTTAAAATCAACAGGTTTAATCGTGATTGGAATTTCCTTTTCCGATTTGTAATTCCACGTATTACTTAATGTAAATGCCGGTGTCTAGTTGTCGCATGAATTTATAACACCTGTAATTGTAAGATAAAATAAAATATGACATTTTTGTGCACTTTTCACGTCTGTTTATTGATAAAGTTTTGACGGAAGTTTTATGTTATTTGATGTCCGGTAGAGATAAAACAATAATCCTTTATTTTTCTTTTTGACACAGATTATCTAGATGATAGAAAATTTGTCAAACATTATTATCAATATTTCATGTTTTATATGCGTTGGAATATAAAGTCTAATGTACTATGTACAGCTAGTTGCTAGGTATTAAGCGTATCGAATTTTCCTACTGCAATAACGAGCAGCTATATAGAAACTTATTACATACTATAATTCTGTGCCTCCAGTGAATAAGGGAGTAAGACGAGTTATTCCCTTTGGTTTTTATTGCACCATTGGATTCAGCTCGTCAAAATACACAACATATCAAAAGGTCATATCTCTAGCTGCGTCCTAACCCATTTTTTCGAATGACCCAAACGGTATAAGTAGGGTGTGATTAACGGTATAAGTTACCTTATCCATCATTTTAGGCAATCGCAAAGGAACTATTCGTCTCGAGTCAAAAGTACCCACGAACACAAAGACGTATGTGTAGTTATACTTTTTGAATAAAGACTTAATTCATTTTGTTCCATCAGTCCTAACACAATTTTAGTATAAACGCATTTGTGTCATTTTTCTAACATGAGCATAAAGGAACAACTCTTTTAGTGTCATTGGTTCAAGTGACGACATGAGACAGTTTGGCATTAATGCCGTGTTGCTATTGGTCTATTAATTGAATACTGCACGGAAACAACACACACTATTCCTTATTATTTTTAAATCGTTTTTTCAATAAATCTCCAACAACAAATCTTTATATTTTTAAAAAAAGGTATTTATCAGTTAACTTGGGATACTAATATATTTCTATGGAAATTAACTACTTTTTGCAATAGATATTAAAAATACAGTTAACACATTAAGTGCATTTAATGATATTATACTCATTGTTTATATAAATACAGAACGATAATTGAATCATCTAAAAAAAAACCAACAAAAATGTTAAACTTATATTTTCTTCTTATAATTGGGTAAGTTTTTAAAAAATAACTCGTTTTTAATCTTTTTTTTTTAATTATCTAACTACAACAATCAAGACAATAATACTATAGTCTATAATAGTCGCATAAAAAAAAGTATTTATAACCAGTCTTGACAATTATGAATATCGTTTTCTCCGCATATAGCGTTTTAGCCGCTGTGCTTTGGTAATTTGCTTTTTTTTATAGGAAAAAAATCCGCAATATCGATACTTCTTTGGTCCTGCATTTTCGTAAACATTTTATGGATACTCTGGTACCACATATTTTGAAAAAAATTGGGCTTTTGTCACGTAGAGTCTCTTCAAAGTGCGTGCCACAAGTCGTATTTGCATCCAAGGCACCTTCAAATCTGTGCTTAATTTTTTCATAAAATCTTTGCGGCTCATTGTATTTTCTTTATTTATCTACATTATTTTAATATTATATGATATAGAAATTGTTAAAATTCTATATCATGCCGTAAAATATCGCCACTGACCACCTATAACTTTTCCTGTATTAACTGAACATACAGGAATATGGTTTTCGGGCTACTCTTATCTCTTTATAGTGCTTGTATCCTCAATGTATACCAACCACCATGACATTGTGGCGTTGCCACTTTTATTATCTGTGGCGTTCCGAAACGGAACGCACTTGATCGAATTTTAAATTGATTCGACGATTAATTTTCACTAGGACAATAGTTAATACGCAAAACGCAATACGCAGTTGATACGTATTTAATACCAATACTCAATGATTGTCTCCTGCTAACCTGTACAGACTAGACTCATTGTGGTGACTGGTGAAACATTGTATAGCATTAACAACATAGTACTGTATTATTGAAAGATCGATTAAAGGTTTATTTTACAATCTACGACTTTCATTATACATGGGTAACAAAACCCCATAACATATTCGGTTTTACTCCGGACAACATCTTCAGCCACCCAATCCCCTTGCTTGAAGTCCAAATCCAGCGGAGGACAATAATCGTCATTTACTAAAATTAAAGGTTTTTCGTCCTAGTATAAAAGTTGTCTGGATCCCATTTTGTACTCAATCTATAGATATCATGTGAAATAAATCACAAAATAAAAATTTGAAACAATCTTAAAAGTTACAAAAAGCCTAATTATACGTCAAAATGACGCACAACATCCTCTTCACAACCAAATTGCGGAATTTACCTGGATGAGCCAACTATGTACTGCTAGGTCTAGACGGCTAATAAGTTGGTTCTGGATTTGTCAGCGATTCGATGGTAAATATAGAAGAGTTCATACGTCAAATTTACGTAGATTGGACTTCTAGGGTTATATGCATAAATACCTAAATTTTGTTATGTTTTTGTTATCTAATAACGATAAAAAACCCGTTGATTTCATTCGTTTTTCAAGCTACGTGCATAGTTTTTCCACTAAAATGCCTCAATTGAGTCATAAAGTACACAAATTTCAAGCATAATAAGTCACATCATTTCTATAAAACCAAAACTGGCAATAATATAAGTCGTGTTGTGCGATTATGAACATAGTGCATAAGGGCATAAGTCGTTACATTGCAAAGAGTAAAAAAAAAGTATGTGAATACATTGAGTTATTCCATGAAGTACTCGTTCATAAGGCCACAACTACAAAAAAACACGAAAAAAGTATATTTATGGGGTTGTTACAATATGTGTTCATATGTAAAAATATAGTCTAACATCATATCTTACACATACAAGCTTAAAATTTTGAATTAATAAAGATTTAGTATTGATATATAGTTTTTTGTCTCTCCTGAAAAGTGCTGTTTTTGAGTTATTCCCTTATTCACTGGAGGCACAGAATTATTTAGATGCTTACTGAGTAATCTCCTTTAGGAATAACTACCATTGTTACATCAGTCGATGTATTATTTTAGGTAGGTAATAAGATTGCATGATGATTTATATTTGGGATCTATCTAATCGTTTTATTGCTTTCGCTAAATATTCATAATCACGTAAATATTTATAATCACGTTGGTTCAGCCAATTTTGTGTGAAAGAGAAACAAATTGTTGATGAAAATGTTCATTGAAATATATTTAATCTGCATAAACTTAATTCATAGTTAAACACAAGTTAATTATTATTTTCCGTTCCAGGGGACTTCGGAAAGTACCAGGCTTTCCAGTTCTTTCTCCATATCCTGGCGGCAATGACTGCCGGTCTTCACATGCTGTCCTTAGTCACTGTGGCCGCTGTACCAGACCACAGGTAATAAATATAATACAGATAACATAATCCTTTATTTAGTTCATTTTTTTATCTATATAATACACATACAGATAAAAAATAGACGGTACATCAATACCAGTTTAAAATTTAATACCACGAATGGTGAAGTATACAATTATATCGGTGAATTCAGAGGTCCGTATCAATTAATTCATAATTCTTTTGATATTTTATGTACAAAATTGAAATACGTTAAAATACAAAATTAACATGTTTCATAAAACACATTGAAATAAATAGCGATGGGCGCGACTTTACCTAAGTATTTATATTTATGTAGGCTATAAATTTCCAGTTTATGAGTTGAAAACAATGCGTTTCTCCCAAATGTCCTATTTCTAAATCTGAATATTAACGATTCCACGATGTTACACGTTACGCATTTTAGACGAGACATTTGCATGTTAACGAAAATAGAATGGCTACCGCTATTTTCATTGGAAATCCTTTATAATTAGGTCGAGAAGGGAACGAATCAAGAAGAAACTTATTCAAACCGTAAAATAGTAATATAACACACTGACACAGGACACTAAACACACAAATTTATGGAAGTTTTAAAAATACAAACATGTTTTACTTTTGAAACATTTCAAATAAAATTAACAAAAAATATTAATAAGACATTTTCTAGGGTGTTATTTTTAATTTTTCAGATATTTTCTATCAGATATTATTAAATCAGAAATTAAGGTAAAGATTTGAAATAAAATCAATTGGCATGTAGCTTAAAAGTTACAGACTTCAATAATTACAAACAGGTTAAACATGCATGTACATTGTACAACCATATGTATGTATTTATCCACTTTTCCAAATATATAACGCATTACAGTGATGGCTATATATATATTATATTTGTCCTTGTCTGGCATGTGCATGTTATTTTTAACTTTCATGAAAATTACGCTATGGTTGTTTTTGCATAGATAAAGAATGACATTATGATTAAGTAAATATACAATAAGTATCATATTCAATTACAACCACGGTTTAGTTCATAATAAAATTTGTTAATTCCAGGTTTGAAAGTTAGTACATATTGATGAATAGTATATTAAGTGCGTATTATTGTTAGCTAGCATAAATGTTATTACAAGATTATAAGTTAAGAAAATATAAAATTATACCTATCACACTGTTATTATTTTTAATGAAAAACATCTGGGCCATTGTCAAAAGTAAAATCTCACAGTTAGCATAGAATAATAATGATTGAATACTATGGTCAGGAATTTATTTATGCTTAATATTAGTTTATTTAAGAAATATTCTAAATAGCAAAATTCTATTAACCCTGAATGGTCCTGGCTTTCCTCTCAAGTATTTCAAATGCAATTATTATCAATTAATTTTAATACAATATGTTGAGTCAAGACGAGGTATTTGGTTTGTACAGTCCGCTTGATATAGGCATCAGGTACTTTGTACTGTTTGTATCGGCTTTGGTATATGTTTCCTTAAGGTTTCCTATGAGTGAATTCCAAGGTGCTGTCTAGTTTATCCCATGTGAGTATATTTCCATTTAAGCTAAATATGTTCTGGCGACGATTAACTTTTGCTTCATATAATAACTTGCAAAATTGCTTTCCTACATGACTAATATTTGGTCTAATATCTCATCATCTATTGCATGCTACTAATCACTCTATGTGCTTTTTATCTGTTATCACGTTCAAGGGGTCATTTATGTCAAATTCGCTTTGGTACATTTTTCATATAAATTCATAGGTCATTAAACAAAACACGTGAAACTAAAACAAAAATCTTTACGTTACCATTAACTTTACCTACCATTATTATTTATTTTCTTCAATCTTCGTGAAAATAGCACAAACTTTTGTTCATTAGGACATATTGTGATTAAAATTTATGCACTGAGCACAGAGCTTGTACACCTATTAATGTGTGATTTATAAATAGATGTTAATTATAGTAATACGAAATTATGATATTTCAGATGCATCCTAGACGGAGTGGACACTTCCAATTACACGGAGAATTGGAATTCTTCGCTGGTACTCAATTCTATTCCTTTAAACGACCATGGGAAATTAGAATCTTGTCAAATGTATGGCGAAAACAAAACATTGGAAACTT
This sequence comes from Colias eurytheme, assembly GCF_061535395.1. Classification (NCBI taxonomy): domain Eukaryota; kingdom Metazoa; phylum Arthropoda; class Insecta; order Lepidoptera; family Pieridae; genus Colias; species Colias eurytheme. The sequence goes on along the minus strand of NC_142993.1, from coordinate 9,642,800 downwards.
GCAGTTCATGGGTATTTGATACACAGTACTTTACTTCCTCCCGTGGTATAGAATGGAACTTCGTTTGCGACAGACGCTGGATGGGAGCCGCTGCACAAACCGCGTACATGTTTGGAGTTGTCGTCGGGTCAGTTGTACTCGGGCGCCTATGTGATAAAATAGGCCGAAAAACTGTATTCGTCTGGGCGGGAATTCTTCAATTGATATTTGGAGCTTCAGTTGCATTCTCAAATGATTATTATACATTTGTCGCAATACGTTTCCTTTATGGAATATTCGGATCTGGGTCATACATTGCAGGATTCGTATTGACTATGGAACTGGTCGGACCGAGCAGACGAACAATTTGCGGTGTAACCTTTCAAATAATGTTTGCTGTTGGGATAATGCTTTTAGCTGGTTGGGGATATCTAATTGATAACAGATTTTATTTGCAAATTGTGTACGCGCTGCATGCCGTTGTTCTTCTGCCTCACTGGTTTTTAATGGACGAATCGCCAAGGTGGTTGTGGTCACAAGGTCGTGCTCGAGAATGCGTGGCCATAATCGAAAAAGCCTTAAAAATGAATAAATCGTCTGAAACTGTGGACACGCCCGCTCTTGTCTCGAACTGCAAGGCAACGAATGCTAAATATGCAAATGAGGAATCGGCTGGAACTGCTGACCTTTTCAAGTCGCCAAATATGTTTAAAAAGACCTTGATTATTTGCGGATGCTGGTTCGCCAACTCTGTGGTGTATTATGGATTATCACTCAATACTGGGAAGCTGAATGGAAATCCCTACTTTATTATATTTTTGATGGGCATAGTAGAATTGCCAAGTTATGTGATAATTATGTACTATTTAGACAGAGTTGGGCATAGAGCGCTGATCAGTACGATGATGTTATTGGGTGGTATTTCTTGTTTAGTAGTAGTTGCCTTACCGCACGGGTCTACGGCCGCTACAGCGGTTGTAATGATTGGTAAGTTATTTATATCCGGATCGTACTCCATCATTTATAAATACTCCGCTGAATTGTTCCCCACCGTTGTACGCAGTTCAGGAGTCGGTTTGGGAAGCATGTGTGCTAGTGTCTCGGGTGCTTTGACACCATTAATTAGTTTGCTCGATACATTAAACCCTAAGATACCCACAATCATATTTGGATTTTTAGCTCTACTATCAGGGTTTTCAACATTTTATCTGCCTGAAACAATGGGTCGCGATCTACCTCAGTCGATCGAAGACGGCGAAAAATTTGGAGTAGGTGATACTTGTTTCACTAATTGTAGTGGAAGACGTATGAGCGATGCCTCTATCGATCTACCCGAGACCATGGTGCCATTAGAAGAGAAAAAGCAATAAACATGTACAACATGAAACAAACACTGCCATGATAATCCCAGTCAATTTTTCTAGTTACTTACTGTCTCTCATATTTTTCTTGCCTGTTCAGTTATTTTGCTAACCGTCGAAACTTTCTATCTTACTTTTGATTTTATTGAAATAGTTAGGTTAATTCAGAACAATATTAAGTATTCTATAAATTTGAGGTTTCTACAATTTTTACACCCACAAAAGCATTTGAGTTATAACTTATATAAGTAATGGTTATAAGAAATGCTTAGCGTTGCTTTTGGATTTAGATTTAATTAAATATTAATTATCTAGTCAGGTGATTAATTTAGACTGGATGATACTAATAATAATAGACTTTATCATAAGGAATAATGCATCATTAAACGTTTTGATTTTTCGTGGATTTTTTAAATTTTATACAATTTATGGACTGTATAACAGGGTTGTTGATGTTAAGATTATGTAGCAGTCTTGACATATTAAAAATATACCGACTAAAATCATAATTGGTTTTTAGGATTAATGAATCTAGTGATTTCGTTTTATAGTGGCTTTTATTACCTACTCCATCGTAACATTTGCCAAAATATGGACATTACAGATCTTATAATCAGTAAATTAATTACAAACACAATTACATCAATATCTCCTTATCAAAATGTTTTATATACAATCTTGAATCGACGAAGTACCTAGTAGTGTTAATTGTGTCTTAAAAATTTAAAATCGTCCATTATCTATTTGAATTTTACGATGGAGTAAATTATATTGAAGTATGAACATGTGTTTTGCCAAAATTTGTATTTAATGTAGTCTATGAGTATGCGATTGATTGATTGATTGACCGCCTCCTCGGTACAGTGGTTGACGCGTGAGCGTAACACCGAGGGGTCCTGGGTTCGATTCCGGTGGAGACGAAAAAAAAAAATTTCTTGGTCTGGTAGGACACAGAAGGCTGATCACCTACTTGTCCCTAAAGAAAATCGATCAGTGAAACAGATGTATAATGCATCTGCCCCTTACCCCACCAGGGGACATGGGACTTCACTTCATGAGTATGCGATAAATTAATTAATACAAAAAATATTCTAACATTGGTACGAATTAAAGTGGTCTTTGACTGTAGGAATGAAATTACCATTCTACTTGACTTACGGTTTATACTAGGCTAGGGTGCTTATAAAATACAGGTAATATTTTTAGTCTGGATACATCACGGTTTAATAAAGACTGTTATTGCAATCATAGATGTAGGTAAGTTTATCATTTTTATACATGCAATTCATTATAAATTATTTTTACCATCACATCGTTCATATAGCGTAGTAAATGAAGTTTATAAAGCTCAAATAAAACATTAAATAATTGAGGCAGGGCCTTATCTAAAATGTTAAGGAATTTATGGCATTAGATGCTCAAAAGTACTTAATTATAAATTGATTGGTTATTTTTATTAGCCCGAGTACGATTTTCTTTTACTAGTTACTTAAAATTTTCCTGTTGTACCTTTTTATTTATATTAGTGTTGCTTTGTTCGTTGTTTTTACAATATACATTGTTGTTTTTACAACCAATTAAATAAGGACTTCTCTTCTTTCGTTTAAAAAAATGCAATATTTCATATTGGTATTTGATGCTAAATGAACTTTATAGTATTAGTAATTAGTATGTAGATTGTACCTATAGGTACGTAATGAAGTACTGTCTTCAAGGTTTCTTTTGATAAGTGGCAATTTTATGCATGAACAAATAAATATGTAGCCAATATTATTTAATATAGGTAGTTATAAAATACGTTAAAAACAAGTTTTTAAAGTAATTGGTCTAAAGTAGATAAATTGCAAATCGGTGCGGTTGCTTTTGTGCATGACCACGAAATACATACTTAATAGTAGCTAAAATGACATTAGGTACTTCGTAGAAAAAGTAATGTTTGAATTAATTTTTGAAATTACCTTTTCAAAATTAACAACAAAATTATCTTTTCTTTTCTTTCGATCTTTAAAAACATGTTTTTAACAATTTCAAAATAAAACTGAAGTTAATCCTACTTCTCTTCATTTACATCTATTAATTTTACAGGCGTACTATACATACATACTATTGTCTTTGTAAGCATTTGTTTTTTATAAGATATTAGACTGCATATTATATACTATTTTGTATTTGAAATTACGAAACATAAATTTTCAGTGTGTTTTCAACTATAATAAATTTTAAATATTATATTCCTGTGTATTATTTTCTTTCTCACTCTTTTACCTATTTATTTTTGCTTATGTTTTAGAATTATGTAGTTTCATTTAAGCTTTTTTAATCCTTTTTAGATGGAACTTGTTCAAATAATGAAAAAATTATAAATAGGTATATTTTTTAAATCTTTTTTCAGTTAGATAATCGTTTTTCAGTTAGATTTTCGTCACGTACATGATTCATATTTTGATGTCAAATCAATTCGGTTCATATCAGTGTAAATAGAGTAACGTATTTAAATTGACAAGAAATCAAGTTCACAAATTTTTTTAATGCCCATATTTGGTTTTACATACTTTATTTCTATAGATACATTTTAATCGATAATTATACATCATTGGTATGTACAATACCTATTACCTACCTGAAAAACAGGTTAACAATAGGTAAAACTGAATAATTATAACGATTTTATCTGAAAACGAGTTATAGTAGGTACTAGGTAGGTACCATAATTCCTAAGTAATTTATGTACTTTTATAAGTATTGCTTACCTTCTTACATATTTATATCACGTATAAAATTATTCTTTTACAACTAGGACAAGCAATATCTTTTACGTATTAAAATTGTGTGATATACTTATTGGAATTTTAACATCCACAATATCTTACTATTTTGAAATAAAAAAGGAATTTGGAAAATTAATTTGATAGAAACTGCATATTTTATTAGTGAAAGTGGCCAAATTATTATAAAATTTCCACAAACTACGTCTTGAGAAATGTAAAATGGAAGGACCTACAAAGCGGACTTAACGATATAAGCCTTTGTTGAAAGAATTTTCAAGAAACCCCTGGATATTATGCTGGAGTACCTAATTTTAATTTTTTAAATTTAATTTAATCAAATACATATTTTTAATCACAAACCGTAAATGACATGTCTCAAATACCTTCTGAATAAGAACTTTATGAAGTATGACTTATCTCCAAATTAATTTTATTTTTCAGATGCTGGATAGACGGCGTGGACACAAACGAATCCATAGCTAGTTGGAACTCTCCGGAAGTATTGCAGTCAATCCCTTTAACTTTGGCTGGCGGTTTACATAATTGCTTAATGTATACTGAAGATAACGAAACAGCCGCGTGCTCTAAGTGGGTCTATGATTCAAAATACAGGACGTCCTCTCGTGCCATTGAATGGGATCTTGTTTGTGACCAAAGATGGAAAGGAGCTTTAGCTCAAACTATTTACATGTTAGGAGTATTTACTGGAGCTGTATACTTGGGAGGTTTAGCAGATAAACTTGGGCGAAAAACTGTATTCTGTTGGGCCGCAGTGCTACAGTTAATTTTAGGAATAGCTGTAGCATTTATCCCCGAATATTGGTCATTTTTAGTTGTTACTTTCTTCTACGCATTATTTGGATCAGCCGGTGCATATATACCAGCTTTCGTCTTGACCATGGAGATTGTCGGACCTTCGAAACGTACAACATGTGGAGTAGCCTTTCAATGTGCCTTTGCAGTAGGTATAATGTTAGTTGCTGGATGGGGGGCACTTATAGATAATAGAATTATTCTTCAGGTAGTCTATGGAATACATAGCATAATTTTGATACCGCATATATGGATTATGGATGAATCACCAAGATGGCTCTGGTCCCAAGGAAGACCTAAAGAAGCTGTAGATATAGTTCAAAAAGCATTAAAAATGAATAATTCAGATGAGGTTTTAAATAGGGCAGAATTAGTTTCAAAAGGTAAAGTTGAGGCGTCAAAAGGATCTGAAGAATCAGCAGCTGGTTTATTTGATCTATTTAAAACACCTAATTTGAGAATTAAAACTATAAACGTTTGTTTTTGTTGGTTCGCCAATTCTTTAGTATATTACGGACTTACGCTTAGTACAGGAAAATTAGAAGGCAACCCATATCTCATCACAGCAATTTTTGGAATTGTGGAATTGCCTAGTTACGCTGCAGTTATTTACTTTCTTGATATTTGGGGTCGAAGAGCATTAATGAGTTCTATGATGATAATAGGTGGTGGGGCATGCGTTGTTGCTACTTTTCTCCCTGCAGGATCTACAGTATCGACTGTTATAGTAATTGCTGGCAAATTATTCATCGCTGGATCATTTGCGATTATTTACAATTATTCAGCTGAATTGTTCCCAACCGTTGTTCGTAATTCGGCGATAGGTTTAGGTTCAATGTTTGCTAGGCTATCTGGAGCACTGACTCCGTTAATAACCTTGTTGGACTCTTTCAACCCTAAAATACCGGCGGTAACTTTTGGCTGCGTTGCTCTTTTATCTGGTCTCCTTTGCCTGTTCCTTCCTGAAACAATGAATCAACCAATGCCTCAATCTCTTTCTGATGGTGAAAACTTTGGTAGAGGTGACACATGCTTTGCCAGCTGCCTCGGTAAGAAAAGTAATAAAACCTATGCGAGTGAGGATAAAATAGCTGAAGCTATGGTGCCTTTAGAAGATATGAGTAAAAAAGCGTAAAAAGTTATATGTGAAGGAAATTATATTATACTATAAGCTAGATTGGAAAAAATCAAAATTAGTCGACGTTCCGTCCAAATGATGTTAGACCTCCGATAATGTTCTAATAGGCATCAATAGAATATAAAGAGCTATTTTAAAGTATTATGCAAAAGAGTCTATGAGGCTTAGTTTTTAAAAGGGGTCTATAAATTAGAAATTTATCGAATTCAAAAAGATCTTTAAGTGATATAAATCTCAGAATATACTAACATATATTTACAATATATTTTTAATATATTATATCTCGTACCTAAAAAATTAAGAATAAAGAAACAGCAATGTCGTAAAGATTTCATAATAAGGGTGGTTCCATGTAAAATTAGGTTATTAAAACAATTTTAATTGTGTTTTAGTTAACTGTGGATCTTAATATGTTATGCTGTAATTAATAAATTGAAAAGAGACCATGTAATTGAGATCTCAAAAATAAATTGCGTGTCAATCTCTCATAATTACAGGAACATAAAATTCCAAAATTTCAGGAGGCTTGATTCCAAATTATTTATCAAATGTAGATGATTAGTTATTTTATTACCAAAGCTATAAAATGTATTAAAATATTGTTATTATTTCGACTTGTTACATTGTTAAAGCTACGTATTTTTATTGAATATTGGAATTATTATGTGATGTTATTAGAACTTTGAACTTGATCTGAAAGTATATTTTTGTAAATTGTATTGCTAATGTAGGCATAGGTAAGTCAATTGAATATTACTTTATTTTAAATAATATATGCTTAGTTGGTAAACTTAATTGCAAAGCCCACAGATTTAGTATGAAATATAGACCTAAATGTTAATTTTTAAGTGAAAAATTACTCATATTGTTTAAAATTGACGAAAGATGTTCGTTATCAGAGCTAGGTTTAGAAAGTACATAAGGATATTATTTTTGCTTTAAGTTGGTGTTTATAATATGTGGGTTAAATTAAAACAGTAGGCTGTTCATCAGCCTGTTTCATTGCTAACTTTTTGATAGTTTGTTTGTGTGACGTTGAATTTCTGTTTGTCTGAATTTCTGTTCTGTCTCGGAAAAGGAAAATTTAACGATATGTGACTAAAATTTGCCTCATTATGAATATTACTCCAATCACAAATTTAGAACGTTATGCTGCATATATTTATTGTAATCATACGCTTGATTTCAGTACATCACATCTTGTTATTTCTATGTTCAATCATAGAATTATTGTCTTCTCTAAAGTGCTTTATAGTTATAAGACTTATAAGTTATGAATGTATTGGGCTTTATATTTGATACTTGATAATATGTTTGTATCAAATAAATTGCAAGCATTTGCGACAAAGTAACGAGTAGCTATGTACAAATTGTTATTGTTATGTTGAGATTATAAAATTTATATTGGTGTTAAAGTTACTAAATATTAAAATATAGATAATTATAGCCTTACCGTACTAATATATTGTTATTATTATTTTAAGACTCCATGTTGGAACGAAGTATGTACCTTATCGCGCGTTGCGAAAGGGGGCTAGACGGAAAAAATTAGAGACAAAAAATAGTAACGACACTTTTTTAAAAAAGCAAAAGCTAAAACGTGCAGCATGCGCGTGTTTCTCTGTCTGTGTCTCTCTCTCTCATAGATAGCAAGCTTTAGTAACTTCGTTCCATCCGGGTGTTGATATCTCTCATTTTTTTATTTATAACTAAATGTTTATTTGTTATAATAACTAAAATATACTTAATAAGAAATATTGCTGTATAATATACTTACTAAGATCTTTTAAATCATAGCATATATAAAATCAGAAATTATAAATTCAAAAAGCTTTTTGTTTGTTTTATGTCTGTTTGTATGAGAAAAGTACTTAGCTGATGTAGTAACTTTGCTGGACTATTTTTTACTGGGAACGCATTTCAGAGTTCTAACTTGAAATTAATTAATTTGATCAGTGTTCCGCCTCTTTCCTTTTCAAATTATTTAATGCAAGGAAAAGTAACAATGCAGTGATTACTTCAAATACTGATTAAACGTTAAGAAATAATTACATAGTAATTTATGGGGCGTTTGTTATATTTTTAAATTTAAATTTAGTGACAAATGTTGTCAATTTTGGTTCCTCTTTGCCGCCTGATTAAACGTCATTATGTGATAGATTAAGCTTAGAATCGTACAAATGTAAATTCATATGGCAACTAAATGAATCAAAGAAAATAATAAATATATTTATGCTACTATTGTTTTTCATTTTAAATACTCTATTTGAATGGAAATGAACATCTACATAGACAAATTTTTATCAATTCATGTACCATAATACAGAATACATAATAAAAGTAGATATTATATGTCTTTGTTTTTTTTAAATTTAATCAATTTTATTTTAATTAACTACATGCGAATACATTGAAAAAGATAGTTTTAGGCGATAACGTAGTAAAATTAATTAATAGAAGGTAACCTACCTAATATGTAGGCAATAAAGATCGAATCGCATCGAAAAAAAAAGGATTACCTATTACTGGAAATTTACCACTTCAAACTACCTATATAATATATAAATATTATGTATTTGGACCTAGGTAATTAGATATGCACCCCTTACTTAAACCTAAGCTAAGGTACTAACTTAGGTACTTCAAATGGTTAATAAATTGGAAATATTTTTTATAAATAGGTACTCACCTACATAGATATTATATTCTTTTAAATACAAACAGGTAAGGCATCTTTTTATTTCCATATTACAATGTTGCTATGAGCCTAATTCCTTGTAGAATTGTACATAGTCCCTTCTACTTTAATATACAAATAGCTATGAGAATATCCAAAAATCGCGCTACTATCAATGTTTGCAATGTACATACTACCTTACTTAACACCTTACTGTCCCATCGAATAGCAAAGACACGAGCACCATATTTACTCGTATTTGTTGCTAATTTTCAGATGCTGGATCGAAGGTGTAGATACAGAAGAATCCGTAGCACAATGGAACTCGACAGAAATATTAAGAGCCATACCTTTAACACCTTCTGGCAAACTCGATCAGTGCTTAATGTTTTCCGAGGGAAATGTTACGATCGCGTGTTCGAAATGGGTATATGACACCACATATAGATCGTCTTCCAGGGGAATAGAATGGAATCTAGTTTGCGACCAAAGATATAAAGGAGCTCTAGCACAATCTTTTTATATGTTAGGAGTATTCACCGGAGCAATATATTTAGGTGGATTAGCTGATAAAATTGGTAGAAAACCTGTATTTTGCTGGTCGGGGATATTACAACTACTTTTAGGCGTTCTAGTAGCATTTATGCCGGAATACTGGTCATTCGCTGTCGTAACATACTTATATGGCATTGTTGGCTCCGCTGGTTCATTCATACCAGCTTATGTATTACTTACAGAAGTCATAGGACCCAGTAAACGAACACAATGTGCTACTATCTTTCATTGCATGTTTTCAGTCGGCATGATTTGTGTTGCAATATGGGGTGCATTTATAGATGATAAAACCATCTTGCAAGTAGTCTATGGATTACATAGTATAATTTTAATACCACATATTTGGTTAATGGACGAATCGCCTAGATGGTTATGGGCTCAGGGAAAAACAAAAGAGGCTGTGAATATCGTACAAAAGGCATTGAAATTTAACAAATCAGACGAAGTTTTGGATGTAGCAGAACATGTTGCAAGGGCTAAAATTGAGTTAAACGACAAATTACAGAGAGAGCCTGAAGTATCCAATAAAACTGGAGTTTTAGATCTATTTAAAACACCACATATAAGAAAGATGACATTGATAATTTGCTTATGTTGGTTTGCGAATTCGTTAGTTTATTATGGACTAGCATTAAATTCCGGTAATACAGAAGGAAACCCTTACTTAAATACAGCTATATTCGCTCTGGTTGATATTCCGAGTTATGCGGTTGTCTTTTATTTTCTTAACGTATGGGGGCGAAGAACTTTTATCAGCTCAGCAATGTTAGTCGGTGGTTTCGCATGTGTAGTTGCAGCTTTTCGACCAGTAAGTGTTATGGTTACAACCACAATTGTGGTAGTTGGAAAACTGTGTATAGCTGCGTCATTTGCTATAGCATATATTTATTGTGCTGAACTATTTCCGACCGTGGTACGAAACTCAGCTTTAGGTTTGGCTTCAATGTTTGCCAGATTGAGTGGATCTTTGACGCCGTTTATTTCTTTACTCGAGAGCTTCGATCCTAAAGTTCCTTCTATAACTTTTGGCCTCATTGCACTCCTGTCCGGCTTCCTGTGTTTATTTCTACCAGAGACTATGCACCGAACGTTGCCACAATCTCTTGCTGATGGCGAACGGCATGGTAAGGGAGACACTTGTTTTTCTCAATGTTATAAAAAGAAAGCAAGATCTCAGAAAGAAGAGGATGAAGAAGCTACCACATCCATGGTGGCTAAGGACATCGACAGTAAAATATAATTTTTAACAGTATTAATTACTATTGGATGTGCCAAATTACGTATTATTATTAAACAATTTAGATTAGGTTTATAAAAACTGACAGTTTTTTTATGGGATTCGGTGATAACATTATTTTTACTTTCTATTGCATTAATTAAGGAGTAGCAAGGTATGTCTTGCCATTTAAGTAAGATATTATAAATGTTTTACACATTCTATTATTATTGTACTTAACATACATAATTTACTGCATTTAACTACTTACCTACTTATCCGTCCATGACATATTTTATGTACCTTACTATATTGAACAATAATACCTATACTTACGTAAATATTTTTTTTTACTTTTAGATAGCAATACCCAAAAGATAAACTATGACCCTACTTTAGTTTTTTTTGAAGATCAAATAGGTGATCTATTTAATCGCAAGAAGAGAAAGATGAAAAAGACAAATAACTTAGTGATAAAAAATATATTTTAATTACCACGTCAGAGGTTTCAGCATTCCCAGTCTGCTGATAAAGTCGTCATTCCGTCCAAGTATCTAAAGAATCTCAAGAATCTAAATTTCTGTATTATTTACTATCTACATAATGTACTTAACTATTGATACCAATATATTTTATGATTTTTAAATATGAAATATTATAAGTAGTATTAGGTAATAAATAAAAAGAGATAGGTAATCAAAAATTGCGTACCTGTGTTTTTTTATAGATTGCAAAGACTTAAGTGCAAAGATGAAATATATCTTTGCAGGCAACGTGGGCTGAAGACGTGATGTGATGTGTAGTGATGCTGAGAAGATTGTAGGTATCACGTCTGTGGTATCACGCTATGGTTGATGGTGGTTATTTTAGATTCATACTTCTTTATGTATGAAACCTTATAATATTAGAACTTAGCAGTAGATAGTTACATTTTTATACAGGTACAATACAATAAATATTATGCAATTAAATAAAATACATTTTAAACTAAATATTTTATATTTACTTCAAACAATAAATATTTTAATCACAGTAAGGAAAAACTTTTATAGACACTATAGTATAAGAGACGAGAAACGTATATTTTAACATCAAGATCATTTAAAATAAGTACCTACCTATGATCACTAAGATTTTCATGCAAGCTGACAATTTTTTTATAAGTAGGTAAGTACATTCAGTATCCAATAATTATTCTAAGTACGTAAATATACAGGGACGGGCAGTTATTATTTTATAGCAATAAAAAGAAATGAGAGGAAAAAATGTAATTTTTTTTATGCAATAGGGGGCAACAGAGCAGACGCGTCACCTGGTGGTACCACTCCACGTCGCCCATAGGTACCCACAGTGCCAGAGACATTGTGAGTGTGTTGCCGGCCTTTCAAGTAGGACTATGCTCTTTTCTTGAAGGTCCCCAGTATGAGAAGAGCCCACAAAATAAAAGACAATAATTCCATAATAATCACAGATAAGAGTTGAAATCTCACAAGTTACAACACTGATGTGCATTAGTATTTTTATTATAGCGGAACCATTAATTTTAGTTTGTAATAGGTGATAGAGCATACATAACTTTAAAATTTAGCCTATCCGCCTAGCCGGCGTATCGCCGCGGCCGTAAGAAATTAAAAATATTTATTGTTTGTAAATTACTTATAAGAATGTTAAAAAATCAAGAATTGAAACACTCAATTCGTGAAAATCCTACCCAGTCTACTCATAAGCGTTCCAGTGCATTGACCGAGAACTTTTTTACACCAGAATTGCAGAATTTTCCAGGCTTCAATACGCGGACCTGGGTTTCAACAAGATGGAGCAACCGCACATACTACCTCTAACGCCGTTTTATAAGGATTTAAATGACAAAATAAAAACCTTTTTTATAATGTCATTACTTAGTTATTTTTAATTATTTTTTTACATTTCAAGGGACTTATGGGCCACCCTGTATTTTATTATTTTGCTTTCAATTGTAGTGCATCAGAAATTATCATAAATTTATAGCTAACAATAATGAATTACCTATTTATTTACAATAAATTAATCGTGCACTGTCCTTTTAGCAGGCACTATTTGAATCCCATTTTAATAGTTGGTCATAGCAAATTTAATTGTAACGATAATTATATAAGGTTGAGTCTTGCATAACATCAATTCCGCGCTTATTTTAATTTTTAATAATTATTCCCTATTTTAAATTGTCATTCATTCATCATTGCATGATCAACTTATTCGATAAAATATTATTTGTGAATTCAAGAGGATATAGTATTTTCGAAATGAAATTAAAAGCAAGGAATTAACATAAAAATATAATAATACGTATTTGACAAACATCTCTTACTGATAAAAAAAATAACAATTTGGTTAAGCAACTAATTTATAAAGCTGTTTAAAATTTATCACGAGACCACAACACAGAGACTTAGAACAATTAATTTAGACCACAGATATAAAATGTAACACTAAGGGCCAATTTCACAACTACAAAAATCTAATATTTTTTGGCTTATACATATTTTCATACATTATGTGTAAGTTAACTGACTGATAAGCCAATGAGAACATATCCAATAGTTGTGAAATTGACTAAAAGTATGTTTTAAGTACATGAATTTAGGTAACAGACATCTTAAAATATATCAAACACCTACAGAAGCATTTATCCTATTAATAAAAGGAGATGTTTAAGAGTTTTTAATTAGGGCTTGCACATGTACATTATTATAAAGATTAATTATATTATAAAATAATTATATTATAAATTAATTAATTAATTTATAATATAATTATTTTATAATATAATTAATCTTTAATATATTAATATAATAATTATATTATAGAATAAATTTGAAATAGGTCTTCTATAAAATACATAATTTAAGTACTTTCACAGTTATTTCATTCTTTTAATACTGCATTGCCATAATTTGGTCAACATACCAACAATATGAAAAACAAATAATTTACAACAATATAAAGTTGTTTCTATACTTCCAAAGCATAATAATAAATAATTACAATATGGTAGACCAAGATGTCCTATAAGATATTCCATGATATAAGATGGCAAGTAAACATTTTGACAAGTTTATTAAGCTATTGCATAGCTTCTATCGTGGGCCTTGAGCGCGGGGACCGAATCCAGAAATTGCGTAACGAAAAACCTCACGCTCCCTACTCCGACGGTCGCGGAGGTGTGGCTTGAAGGCATAGCATGCAATAGCTTTACCGCGGCAGTCCCCGAGTGCCACACGTCTTTTTTTTATTATACATAATCAACAGGCAAGCTAAAATAACATCTCGTTGAAAATCATAAATAAATTGCTAAACCCTGATATAGTCATGCAAAGAAGCTCTTTAACTACCTAATATCTGCTAATATCTATTATTCTTTGTCTCTATAAAAACAACAGCTCTTGTTACATACAATATTTCCTATTCTGGTGTGTTTGTCACACTTTCATATAAATAAATAATTTTATTCTAACTTTGTTCATCAAATTAAACCTAAATACTACATAAGCTAAACACATGGAACTATATAATTGAGATTCATGTATGATTAGTTATAACTTAGTGTCCAGTCATTGAAAATTTACATACCAAGAAACAAAAAGCAATATGAATACTTCAGAATATAAAAATAGTAGATATTTGGTAGTTCAAGATAAGTGATTGAGCAAAAGTAAAATGAATAGTGGCTATAAAGAGCCTTGATATGTGCTATTAACATTTTTTTCTAATACTTAACATTAATTTTGGATTTACAACAATTTCACCATTTTACAAATACTTCAACATTGGTGTTACTTGTTCATTTACATATAAAAATTAAATCTATATTATCTAAGAATCATAAACATAAATGTTATGTTAGTCAAAAAATAGCACCAATATAATTTTAACAATAATCACTTTACATGATGAATTAAATGAAACATAAGCAAATTCACTATAAGCCTCTTTAGGACAACTATCAGACGTGTCAACGGATATAGTAAATCTGCACTATCTTTGGCATCACCAGTCAGACTATTTGACTTATGTGACAGAATAAAAGCATTTAGACTGCTACTCTAAAAACACAATTTATCTACAAATATCAACAAGGCATATCAATATTCAGGGCATCTAGTGTGTTGAATCTTACAACCTATTGGTGCAGTTGTATCAGTTGCGAGTGCAGTGTGAACAATAATTGCCGGTTGAGTAGGTGTCGGCGCATGCAGCTCGTGACTTTCTCCCGGGGCCAAACTCGATATGGCTGCCAACAAATCTGCATTCACTAAAGGCTCCCCTTCTTCCCGCGGCTCCCACCCTACAGGAGGACTGGCTGGTGGTGAAATTAGAAATTGTTTCACAGGCGCCGGCGGTTTCAAATTCTTTAACGATATCGGCGTCACGGGCTGAGCGAAATAACAATTTATGCACGAATTATAAAACTGGTATTGGTGGAGTTGCACACGCGCGTTAGCCGCAGCCAAAGGACTGTCATAATTAACACGTAGGCGTTTAAAACTTTTTAACCACTGAAATGTTATATTATCCGAAAACGTGCGAAATAAATCTTCTAATTCCTTTTTCAATTTTTCGTCAGTGAACACATTGCTGTGAATGTTGGTGACGATGACGGATTTCGGTAAATCGTCGAATTCGTTTAATTCGTCGTGCGAATCAGCGTCTTGCTCTATATCAGCGATGTTTGGATGAACGTTCGGCATACCATCTTCAGGATTAATATAGACTTCTTCCTCTTGAAAGGTCTCATCTTCTTCCTTGTTAGCCATTTTGAATTGAAATGTATGATACTTTACTAAAAAGAACCGACGAATCTTTGCAATATCTTCGTGATCTAAAAATATTTAACTGTATATTTTAACAAAACAATCGATTACAATACACACACTTCCAAAATGTCACAAAACAGTAAATGCCAAAAGGTCTTGCGTCAAAATGACATTTGTTGATCAAAATGTAGTGTAGACGGGGTTACCTCCTATTTGAAATATAAATTATTTTAAATAAAATTTTAATTCATATTTACCTACATAATTTCGTTTTTCATCCTTTATGATATTCATGTAGAATTAGGTAAACTCTCTACGTTCACTTAGATATTTTCCTATTGTAAAAGCCATTTATTTTAATAACTCAGGCCCCGGAATCACAGACACAATAGAAAATCTATTGTGTCATGGCCCGATCGGGCCGTTCGGGGCTCAATGGATTGGATTTAAAATGTTATATGTTCGGATATATTGAAAATAAACTTAATTATTTATTGATTATATTTGAAACTGAACTTGAAGAAAACTGGATCAGTAAAAAATATCCTTTATTACCTTCTTTACAATCCAGTTTGGTATTTTTTGTAGCTTATTTATATATCAATAATGTCTGAGGACAATAAAACAAAAAACATATTATTTTATAACTGTACTCCAAGGACCACATATCAAAGTATCAGCATAAGAGTATGATTTCCTAAAACATTCAATTTTTTGGATACTTTCTACACAGAATCCCAACTGTCCATATTTATTACAGCCACTAGTCCAAACTGAACCATTTTCAAGTAGTATGGCAGTATGTCTGCTACCACATGCAACATCTTTAATATTTATGTCTATTTCCCTTCCATTTTCATCATAAATATCTACAAGCATAGGTAGGCCATAGCTTTGAAGATCAGAACTAGAAGAATCTTCATTCTGCTTTTCTTTTACTCCTAACTGACCAGTATCATTCCACCCCCAGACATACAAATCTCCAAATTCACTTAATGCACAAGTGTGCCAACCTCCTGCACTGATTTTTTTTATTTTTATGCCAGATAAAGCTTTGACCTCTGTAGGTTGTTCCAAATTGTTTAAATCTCCATGACCAAGTTGTAATCTCCTGAAAAAATATATAAGAAATAGATTGATTATTATTTAATAAAATGTATAGTATTGTGATAAGATATAACTAATTTTGTACCTGCCATTACCCCAAGTATATATTTTACCAGTTTCAGTTAGTAGGACATAATGTTCATATCCAAGAGCAACATCTATAACTTTCTCAACCAAGCCGGTATCTAACAGTATTGGTAGCATACCAGAATATATATCTCCTGCACTAGTTAAATATATGCATGAATTATTTGTTGCAGCCACCTTAACTATTCTTATATCTTTATTCACACTCTCAACAAACTTAACTTTCTTATATAGTTCTGTTGAAAAATCATATACATATATGATATTTGATATGCTATTGACTATAACAAGATGGTAATCATTCCCAGTTATTAAGATATGTCCATCTTGCAAATCATCAGGTAAATCTAACTTTACAAACTGTTGTTCGTTTCCTCTAAATGCTCCTGATATGTATAGGTCTTTTTTAATCATAAAAATGTTATATGACCAGCAAATATATGCCAGACTAGAATCACTTTCTATATTATCATTAATAATTGATCTAAAGTGGTCAAACACACAGTCTTCACTTAACCATTGGCCAAACAAATTTGAACCAGCAACTTTGTACATGGCTGATTTTCGATTTAATACCTTCTATCAGTTAATGAGATATAAAAACATGCAATATATTTTCTGATTTAATTTCATTTAACAGCATTTAGTATCTTGTAGGGTTGGGAAACATCAATTATTATATTGAAGCTGACGGTTTGTATGGTTATTTTTACTATTAGGTATATATTTTATATATTTATTTTATGTATATACATAAAATAATAAATTGATTGATTTTAAATAATTGCATTTTGCAACTAAAATATAAAAATCTAAATACAAATAATTATAAAATTCTGTTTAACCAACTGTCAAAATGTCCAAGCTTTATGTCAACAGTCAAAGTGACAATGACATAATTCATAAAATTTGCATTATTAAAAATTTGAAGATATGGCGTGGGCAGACTTAGGCAGACTTATGGCAAGCTTATGGCAGACTATCGCAGAACTTTAGTTTAGGTGTGTTTATTTGGTAATTTTTTTTTAAATATTAACCCTTATTAAAACGCTGGGAGCTATACTTCCCACGTCTCAGATTGAAGTAAATCGTGTTTTATTTTTATATGCTTAAACCTAATGCAGTGTAATATTTATCTACGCAATCTAAACATTTCAGAGAACTTTTTTTCATGGAAACACTTTTCAGAGAATTATTACATGTCATGGTAAACACACGTCAAAGTCAAGTGACGTGATTTTGCAGCCGAAAACGACCGTTATTTTTTAGTTTTTGGTCGTAGAGTGAGAATGAACCATAGAGGAGGCACTAAAATGACAAGTAATGCGTGAGAGAAATACACTTATGACTATAAAGCTAAGAGCAAGCGAGACAGAAACATTGTTTTTTGTTTCTCTCATGTTATGCGATTTCTTTTGTTGGGGACAAAGGCAGTTTGTCCCAAACAAGCGGCTACAGTCCATTGTTTTGCTAGTTTTCTGTTTTTTCTCGCTGTTAAGTGACTTCAAAGTTTAATAAACGTTGACAGTGATCTGTTTTAATCCGACTTTAAGTGAAAATATGGTGCGTTGTAGTGTGATTGGTTGTAAAAATCGGCCGGAACGAAGATTACCAAATATTACCTTTCACACGTAAGTAAACTTATTTGAAGTATATTGTTTTATAGAACTGGATATAGTTGATACATTTTCATTAACTCTAATGTGAAATTATCTACAAATATATAATATTTTCATCGAAATAGACGTAAACATTTTTTTGTGTTATCCGACTAAATTACGAAGTGTTCTTGTTGTTCAGGACGCCATTTGTTTTTACGTAGTTTCAAATTTATGGTATAATCATGTGATTAACATTAGGGATACCAGTACAGGGTAAAATTTTCCCCAAAATCGTGAAATGTTTTTTTAATATTAAATATGTTTTTTAGGTTTCCAAAAGAAACAAGTACATTAAACAGATGGATTCGAGCTACCGGAAGGAAGAACTGGTTACCAGGAAAAAGTCACAGAATATGTTCTATACATTTTGAGTCGCGTTATTTTCGAAAAACGAAAAAAAAAACCTATTTGATGCCCAATGCAATTCCAACACTTTTTACAACAGTGAGTAATTTTTGTGATGCATTTAGTTTGGATTTAAATGTTGTAGTTTAAATATTCATAGACCGATTTTGTTGCTACGTCTACATAATAAACAAAACAAGTTATTAATTTATTTTTATAGGGGTATATTTTCTATTTATACTAAATCAAATTTTATTTTTTTAGGATATTATTGTTGAGCGACTGAGTACTGCCCAACAATCAAAAGTCCATGGACCAGGTCTTAAGGTAAATTAATAATTCCATTGCACTTTCCCACGAGCAACAACACTGCACTATTTTAGAACTGCACGACATACCGTGGAGAGGAAGTTTATGAGGTGTTGTTGTGTATGTACACGGCTCATATGAATGTGTGAAGCCTGGATTAGTCACCGGTTTTTTACACCTTTTATTTTGTACATGGATGTTCTTAGTATTATCTGATTCAACTAACTTAATCTTTTCAGGATGTTGTTGAGCTACCTAATACAAGAGAACAGGCGAAAACCCCTGAACCAAGTCTTGAGGTAAATTGATTATATTATAAAATTATGGTGAAATATATATCTATACTAATATTATAAAGCTGAAGAGTTTGTTTGTTTGTTTCAACGCACTAATCTCAGGAACTACTGGTCCAATTTGAGAATTTCTTTCGGTGTTAGATAGCCCATTTATCGAGGAAGGCTTTAGGCTATATATTATCTCAACAGACCAACAGGAGCGGAGCAATGCGGGTGAAACCGCGGGACATAGCTAGTTAGTAATAATTTCATTTGGGTACATTTTGTACATTTATGTTATTTGAATTTTCTGGTTTACCGAAGTTAAACTTTATCTTTACAGGATATTATTGAGCTACCTAGTACTAGCAAACAGTCGAAAGCCCCTGAACCAAGTTTTGAGGTATATCATTATTTCATATACAACAATAAATTAATGAATGAATACATTTATTTCTGAAACAATGAAGTAGAGTATAGTAATAATTTCATCACGCCGGTGCCAGCGCATGGTGACAGCGCTTGTGGCCGATCACGGGGCCAGGAGCAGGAGCCGCCGTTGTGAAACTATATAGTGCTCGCGCAATAACTAAAACCGTAGCAAATGTTAAAGAACAGCCGAAGTGATATCTTTAATGGCGTATAGGAAATGTTGCCACAGCGTGGTTTTATAGCGTGACCAAAAAATATATTTTGAAGAGTTACCGTGGGAGCACTGTAACTGTTTAGAGTTATTTGTATAAGTAGTATATTTTGTCTTATTTAGGTACATCTGTGTGGTCTTATATTTTTTAAAATTGTAAAATTATTTAAGTTGGAAAAGGAATCAAATCTACTATAATTGTGAGGGGAATCTAAAGCCTGTAACATAGTTTTGAAGTTTGAACTAATACATGCTTTAATTTCCCCAAATATATAAACTGTATTATTTTAATACTTTTTAATTAAAGATTTTTTTTCTATTATATATTTCTGTTTCAAGTTTGCAAAAAATAACTTAATATTTTTTTTTCCAGGTGGAAACACCGAGAAAAATCAAATTAAGAAAAAAATTAATAAATAAAGAACGTGTAGCCGAGCAAAGAAAAAAGAAAATTGCAGTATTGAGGACAAGGGCGTGGCGGTTAAAGAAAAAGAATGCAGAACTGTGCAGCATATTAGAAGATTTAAAAGCCCGATGTTTAATAAATCAAGAATCTGCTGATGTTTTGTCATCTATAGAAACGGCAAATAAGGACTTTTTAAAAAGATATATTTGTAAAGAATCCGCACCTAGGAAGTATTCTGTAGAGTTAAGAAAATTTGCATTAACTCTCCACTTTATAAGTCCAAGAGCCTACGATCATGTTCGAAAATATTTCAATACATGCCTTCCTCACCCACGAACTCTTTCACGGTGGTACCAGTGTATAGACGGTAGTCCAGGGATCAGTAAAGAATCTTTAGAAGCAATAAAACTACTCAAATTAGCTAATAGTATAGTGAATCCATTTCGCAAATTATTTTGCGCCCTATGTTTCGATGAAATGGCTATTAGAAAGCATGTAGATTTTGATGGTCAAAACTGTATAGGGTTTGTAGATTGTGGCAATAATATAAGTAGTGGTCAATTAGCTAAGGAAGCCCTTGTCTTTATGCTAACTGCTATAAATGGTAGTTGGAAAATACCTTTAGGGTACTTTTTAATAGATGGTATTTCGGCATACCAAAAAGCCAATTTAGTTCAGACCTGTATTAAAACCGTTCATGATGAATGTGGAGTAGAAATTTTATCACTTACATTCGATGGCTGTCCAACAAACTTTGCAATGGCTAAATTATTAGGGTGTTGTTTACAAGATACTCAAATAGATCCTACTTTCCAAGTAGGTGACAAAAAAATTATTATATACCCAGATCCATCACATATGCTTAAATTAGTACGGAATACTTTGGCTCAGAAAGGACCCATCATTGATAGGCAGGGACGCACTATTTCCTGGGAATACATCAAACATTTAATTGACTTGCAGGAAAATGAAGGACTTCACCTAGCTAATAAACTGAAAAGATCTCATATGAATTTTAGGCAACAGATCATGAAAGTAAAGTTGGCTGCTCAGACTTTCAGTAATTCTGTTGCTGATGCCATAGAATTTTGTAACGAAGAACTTAAAATAGATAATTTCTCAAATTCGGAGGCTACAGTAGAATTTATTAAAAATATAAATGACTTGTTTGACATATTAAATTCAAGAAATATGAATGCATATACACATAAAAAACCTCTATTCGAGGGAAACTTTTTAAATACTAAATTTATTCTTGAACAAATATATCAATATTTAATGAAGTTACATTTAGGTGGCATGCCCATCCTTAATACAAACCGAAAGACTGGATTTTTGGGCTTTATGATTTGTATACGAGGGATAATTTTTCTATACGAAAATTATGCCAGAAGTGAATCCTTACAATTTCTGTGTACGTATAAGCTTAGCCAAGATCACTTGGAGTATTTCTTTAGCGCGATTAGGGCTAAAGGTGGATTTAACAATAACCCTACAGCCAAACAATTTAAATCCGCTTTCAAACGGATGCTAGTCCATGGTGAACTTAAACACATCACTACAGGTAATTGCATTCCTCTACAGGAAATAAATATACTAACATATACCAAACCGGAAATTGCAATAAATAAAACCACAGAAAGAATTAAACTAATAGATGAAACTGATGATTCTGAGATACGTGACATTGATTTTATCCGCACTATGGATGACCACGACTATTTAAGTGATCCTAGTAAACTGACCGAATTTTCGAAACAAATTATTATTTATATCGCAGGGTTTGTTGTAAGTCAACTGAAAAAAGAACTTAAGTGTCCTGATTGTACGTCAGTTTTGACTGCGGATAAATTTAAAAGTTTCTTGTATAAAAAAGACAAGGGGGGACTGCAATATCCTAGTAAAGATGTAGTTGCCATTTGTACATTTAGTGAGAAAATTTTCCGTCAAAATAGAGATATGAGTAAGAAAAATTATTTTCATACTATTTCTCAAGAATGTCTCAAAAGATGCCTTAATGAAAATCTTTTTTCAAGAATAAGTGATCATTTTAAAAATCAATTATTTTTAGACTGTCACTATTCACTTTTAATTAAATCCATCTGCGGAAAATATATAAAAGTTAGGATGCACTATGCAACAAAAAAAATGTCTGAGGTGGATGACAAGGTACGCAACTTTTATAACAAGTTAATTTTATTTAAAGGTCAATAATTTTGAAGGTCAAGGATTCAACACCATCCTTAACTCTTAATTATAAGATTTTTTTTATGTTTGTATTAGTCATCACTACATAGTATAAAACAAAGTCGCTTTCTCTGTCCCTATGTCCCTTTGTACGCTTAAATCTTTGAAACTACGCAACGGATTTTGATGCGGTTTTTTTTAATAGATAGAGTAATTCAAGAGGAAGGTTTATATGTATAATAACACCCATTAAATAGTGGAGAAGTACTGTTATTTTTGAGGTTTCTAATGTGATGTCGTAAAAATTTACATTTTTTCCGCTTACATTGCAAACGCTGGCTGAACCCTACGAGTTTTATCAAAATAATGTACTAAGTATTATACACATTGAAAAGGTCTACAGAAAAGTCCGCGATGGTATATGTCTATCTCTTATGGACAATAACTTTTTTTGTCATTTACTTTTTACGACAAATAATGGCTAATTTTCGAAGCGATTTTAACCAATACAGCATTAATACTTAACCAATTAAATACCTTGAATACATTGTTCATTTGATATAGATATACAAGGTGAAAGGTAAGACATTTGAAAAATTTAGACAGGAGCTTCTACTCATGAAACTGAACAACTTTTGTTCTACAACTTTGCTGAATTTGTAAAAAAAAATTGGACTTTGTAAGGAAACTTCGCTAATCAGCTGACAGATTTCCATACAAAGTCCAAATTTTTTTCTATATAATATAAATAGATATTATAATTATATATAATAATTATATAATAAGATATAATATAAACTACCTTATGTCCGATTTATTCCAGATATTGATGCATGCCAAAAAGGAGGACTAGGCCTACTGGGGATACCTCTTTAAAAAAAACGCACCTAAGGTTCTTACCTCACAGGTGGTGTGGAAAAAGAACCAATACAATACAACAGTGAATATATATATATATACTAGCGGTCCGCCCCGGCTTCGCCCGTGGTACATATTTCGCAATAAAAGGTTGTGCCAAATTTCATCAAAATCGGCCCAGTAGTTTATGCGTGAAAACCATACATACATACATACATACAAACCTTTCCTCTTTATAATATTAGTATAGATTTAAAAATTGCGGGACGTAGCGTTTGCCGCGGTACCGGCCAGCCGCCCGGCTATATATTTTATACCCGTGCGAAGCCGGAGCGGGCCGCTATGTTTTTATATACAACGTTCATAATTTTTCTGTAGTGTATTTAGTATCAGCATTGCACCCGTGCGAAGCCGGGGCGGGTCGCTAGTTAAGTTAATAAATAACAAAATCTTTTCAAATCTGTCTTTTTCTTCATAAACCTATCTTACAAAAAAATACCCAAACATTTATAGATATTTTGCCAGTTTTTCGGATAAAAAGTTTTTGTAATAGTTGGCAACATTGACGTAAGGATTCGCCATCTCGTTCGGGTATACGCCGATGTGATCTCTAGTACATTCTCCCTCTACGTTTTTGGTGTAGTGCTCAAAAAAAATTAGATAAGTAGATTTGAGTTCTAGCTATGTAAACTAGACTATATTACGGTTGCGTGAAACGTAAAAATATGCCCAGAATCTTTCGTTTATACCTTGGTAGAGTCGATTGAAATTAAGTCTTTAAGTGGGAAGATATCATCCCAGTGTTCGTCACTGCAAACGACATTCGGAAATTCTATATATAAAATCTGTGTGTCTAAAAAATCTTTTTTAGTTGGTTTAGGCAACTTATTTATTGTTATTCGTTATTTCCTGATCAGATAATTAAATATCGTAACTCAATACATTAGTATTTACCTATTGTTTTTATTTTGTTTTAGAAAAATGCCATTTTTATGTTGAAGTCATTCATTTTTCAATTCCCGAATTCTTCCCTCAGTAAAATAAACTTGCATTGGTGAGTACTTTCACCTCCTTTATTAAAAAACTTGATCTTTATAATTTTTTACGATAACATTAAATTCACAAGTGGAGTCAGGGCAACTAACTAGTGTTTTAAAATATTGATGTCTGGAGTGGACACTGGGAGCTATAGTTCCCACCTATCCAAACTTTTTACAAGAGAGAACAGATGACGGGATATATACTTCCCACCGAAAAGAGGGTACTTCCCCCCACTAACCCCTTTTTTGTGTGTATTTTTGAAATCTACGACCCAAAATTACCCAGGAACGTATCTTACTTTTTTGTTAGCTCCTCCACAGGCTCGCGTTTGAATAAGGGTTAATTCAAGATTAAATCATTTTTATAGTAAATCTTACAATGACGTTCAACATGTCTTATTGGGTTCGTAGCAAGAAGCTTATATCTATACACTGGAGATTTCGGTATGAACATTTGACGTGTAACAAGAAAATTGTTGTGTTCTATCACTTTCACACCTAACTTGGTATTGCCACTGTTAATACGAAGTTTTCCCAAGGCTACTATGTATGCTGTAATATTCTGTGCAAAAGGTTAGTTTTTGTACATGAGTTTGTTGATAAATTGCCAACAACGTCATTCAGAAGCATTGTTGGATGAGACAATTATTATTTATGCTAAATAAAATAAGTATCTGAACCAATTATTAAAAAGCGATATTCCCTGATTATGGGTAGTTACCATAGTAAAATTGTAGCAACTCTCACTTTGACAATATGACATAAGTGTCAAAAAAATTGCGTCGCTTCGAATATTTAAGTTAATATTGTTGCGTATTTAATAAATATTTTCCGAATATTAATAATGTATTGCATTGTGAAAAATTGCAGAAGTTTTTGGACACCAAATTCTGGCCTATAATTTCACAGGCAAGTGTATATTTACGTTATTTACAATATTCCTCAATACTCATGCATTTACCTGTTTAGAATCATTTTAATGGCAAAAATCGTCAAATTTATCATCATTTTACTAAGCAATCATGTTAAATAAGTTCTTTTCCTAATACTTTCATCATTTTTCGACAAGTTTTCAACAAACAAATTTGACAAGTAAGGTAACCATGATGATGGGTTTTTACGGATAGCGACGATAATATATTGCTAAACAATATTATGATGAACATTTAGAACACCATTTTAAAATTTTTTATACTAGTAATGAAACAACACACGACATCGGTATTGCACTCACATATTGTGGTTTGTTCTTTTTTACATTGAAATTTATACTTTTTAACCTAATATTTTTTTGTTTTACGTATTTCAGCTTTCCAAAAATGAAATAAAAAGAAATAAATGGCTGTCCATAGTGCCTATCAAGGGTAAAATTTATCAACATGCCAGAATATGCAGTTTGCATTATAAGCCTGAGGATTACGGTCCAGAAAAAAAATACCTTTTGAAAAGTGCTATACCTTTTTATTTACCACATTCTTGTTACTGCGTCTCAACTGATAAAGTAATTTTAATTATATTATAATTAACCACCATGAAACCATTAGTAACCGTAAGTACAGCTCCTGAAAGACATACGAATTTCTGAGAACTGTAATATCGTTACCACACATCAACACTAGCGATGCAACTCTCCCTTTGGAATATTGAAAAGTTTTAGACTGAAGCTTGAGTAACCAAAACGATGTTTTAATGTATGTAGCACTCATTTTAATTAAAAAATCGTAGTATGATATCAAAAGTTATCAAGCGTTATTTAAAACTATCATTCTCTACCAATTAAAATGGTATGTACCTATAAAGATGATAATTATTATTCATGTAAGTTGACCAGTAATATTATAATATAAATACTGTTAAAAATATATGTCGTTATTATTTATAGACCATGATTTTTAGTTTTTTTTATTTCGAAAAATCCTGAATATACAAACCAGTGTGGTCACCCACAGAAAGAGACAAAAAACAGCACTGACGTCATTCAAGGTTATATTTTCTTGTGACAAGTTAATGGTCATAGTGCAATCTCCAGTGTATTAGATATAAGCTTCTTGGTTCGTAGGCATATTTTACTGACATAACATTTTTGAACGCTACCAAAGCTACCAATAGTCATAAGTCAATACCGAATTGTCATTTGTCAATTTATTGACTTTTGGAACTGGACGCAAAAAGCCGAAAGATTGTTTGTTTATCGTAAACTAAACGTGTTGTTTATTATTTGAAATAATTAGTCAAAAAGTGATTTGTTGCGATACTCTTCTTACATATTTAATTGGAGTGATATATAGAAAACCGCTAGAAGTGACGGGAATGAAAATGGCGGGACTCGAATCAATGGTTGTTGAAGAGGTTAAACCAGCAGAAAAACCAGTGGATAGAGAAAAGGTATTAAATTTTTCGATAAGAGTAGATATAACATTAAAAGAGTTTCATATTCGCTCATCATGTTTACTTGTTTTCTGCTTTAGATATGGCATTTTTAATCACAACATTACTTTGAAAGCCAGAAGAGTTTCCGTTCGATTTTACTACATTCTTTACTACATTGCTTGCTACATTCCATTATTTTTGTTAATTGATATTATCTGTATTTCACAAACTACAAATCCTCATTCATAAAACTTATATTAAAAGCAAATTTTTTATCTTCTTGCAGACATGTCCTCTGTTGCTGAGAGTATTCTGTTCAACTGGCAGACACAATTCACCAAGCGATTATGCAAGGGGCGGTGTACCACAAAATGAACTGCAAATCTACACATGGATGGATGCAACACTGCGGGAACTCACTAGTCTCGTCAAAGAAGTGAACCCTGAGACAAGACGTAAGGGAACTTATTTCGATTTCGCAATTGTATACCCAGATATGAGGACACCCACTTATCGTATGAGAGAGATTGGCGTCACTTGCTCAGGACAACGGGGTAATGACGATAACAAAACACTATCGCAAGTTAAATTTCAAATTGGAAACTATTTGGACATATCTATCACACCAGCTAATAGAATGCCTCCACCAATGAGACGGCCACAACCTTATATGAATAATCGCCCATATTAAAATTAAGGAAGTGAATTATAATAAAATATTTTAAGGTAGTTCAATTTTTTCTTATGAACCTTGCCCTAGATTTTGTATGATTATTAAATGAGAAGTTAACTGAACAAATTTGTTTTATCATTATTGTAGATGTTTGAATAGATAAATTGCTAATGTAATTTAAGGCAACCTATGTATAAAAAATATTTTTAAATATCTGATCAAAATGTGACTGCAAGACTTTTGTAAAGAAATAAGTTCTTGATAATTATGCTTTTAAAATCTATCTGTTTGTTACAACTACTTGGGATTCCTCTGTATAAATACAAAAATGAATTTGTATCTAAAATAATAATATTGACTAGTGTTTGTCACTGTGTGATATTTTTTGTAAAGTGGATAATGCATAGTGCACAGCATTACAGATAAATTTATTCTTATAAGAGAGGATAATGTATGTATCACAGAGTATTACATACTATAGCATCTTTTATATATACAAAACATTTTGTAATAATTAATTATGTACGAACACATGTAGGTAATAAAAGACAAGTTAATTTTTACGACAATTTTATTGTTGTTATTTCCATCGCTCTCCAAACTTAGTGTCAGATACACCAAATAACAAGAGAAACATTCTTATAATTACAATCCTAAAATAAATATATGTTAAAAGCTAATACTCTAATGATTACTGGGTGATCTAAATGGCCTCTTTGATTTTTTGCCCATTTGATTGAGATCGATTGTGATACCATTTGGCAAAACTGCCTTATTTTCTTGATAGTCTATGAAGCCCTTCTGTTCTTTATC
Source organism: Colias eurytheme (assembly GCF_061535395.1). NCBI lineage: Eukaryota > Metazoa > Arthropoda > Insecta > Lepidoptera > Pieridae > Colias > Colias eurytheme. The sequence goes on along the minus strand of NC_142993.1, from coordinate 9,614,726 downwards.
TTCTTTGGTCTTGTCACAGGCGATACCTGTCTCGTAATTGTATTCCCTCCTGAGACCGTCGGGGTCTACGTAACCGTATTTACCTCTTGTGATACAGTCCACACCAATAGTTTCTTCTTTGAATGAGCCATCATCATTCTCGAATCCCCAAGTGATGCTACCATCTTCGTTTTCATCTGTGAACTTACGGATGATTTGTGCAACGGGTTTCTTTTCCCTAGGGTGAGTTGACGCGTATTTGTTCGGTACGCTTTTTACAGGGGCTGGACGAATAGGCTCTTGAGGTCTGTTGTATTGTCTGATTGGTTGAATGTCTTCCTCTTCCGCGAATGGTTTTGGCTCTGGGCGGATTGACGGGCGCTGTGGCCTGCTTGAGAGTGGCTGCAGTCTCGCTGGTTGTGGTCTTGGTTGTGGTTCGTTTCTGTTCGGGCTGAAAGATTGTGGTAATAAAGGACGGTACTGTGTGGGCCTCACGTTTTCGAATTTAGGGATAGATGGGGTAGTCTGGGCGTATGGTGAAGAATTGAAAGCGCTGGGTGGTTTGGGTTGCGATGTAGTGGTGATGTCGAAGTAATCACTTTGAGGTTCGGGTGTAGAATAAGAGTTGGCGTACGCGGTTGGAGTGTTGATTTCTATTTCATCTTCGGGTTCCTCTGTGACTGGTTTGGAGGGTTCTTCGATGGATTGAAGGCTCGGCCGGGGCGCGGCGTCCACGGATTTGAAGGATGGTCTCGCGAGTCCCGGTCTCCTTACTCTTGCGACTGGGATCTGTCCAGCTTGAAGTCTTCCTTGACGGAAGCCTCCTTGTCTCGGGCCGCCTACAGGGATAGCACCAGGAATCTGAAGTCTTGGTGGTGCAGGGCCGTCATACTGTGCGTAGGCTGTGACTGCACACAGCGTTAATATCTGAAAATACAGAATAGCATTATTTTAACTAGATTTTAGCGGATTAAATTTATTCGTATTATGTAGGTGTGTACCTAATAATATAGAGAATACCATTACTATTCATAATGTCAGGTTCTTATTAGTTATTATGTTATTTAGTAAGAAACGATTTCCTAAACTGTAGAGCCTAGAGAAATAATGCTCCATATCAGGGTCTATGACGTGACTGACATTATATTATTAAATCGGAATGTACTTCGCAACGAATATTGCATACTTTCGAGTTTCGAGTGTAATGGGCCTTGTCGTGTTCTAGCAATGCAGCATTAACACCTGACTTGATTGACCGGCTGTGCTCTGGTCGACTTTGTCTCTTATTTTAATATAGGTACCTATAGCCAGATGATAGAATATGAAACGCTACAACGTTTTATTGCTTACTAAATAATTCATGATGTTTATCTGTGATCGTGCTATTACACATTGTAGGTAATATTAATATTTATCGATGTTGAATTTCAATTTTGATTTCACGATTTCGTAGAAAAATAATTGTCTATTTGCGCCGAAATCTCGCACGCGAGGTTATGTTTATCGAGTAAGAAATCGATTATAACACCTAATTACGAGGAAGAAATCGATTTAATTCGCGAAGAACATGGATTTGATATAATTTCCCATTTTCGTTATGAAACTAATAATTTTGGTCCATTATATTCAAATGAGACGATGTATTTACAATTTATGGTCAGGAAATAAGCTATTTTAGTGTTATTTATTGTGAAAACAAACAGTGTAAACGTATCTCATTATTTCATAAAAGTATTTGTATTTACCGCGTAATTTTATTGTATTTAAATCAAACCTTCGTAGCTACTTGTTATTTCTGTGCCTTCGTGAAACTTAAATCCATAAAAAATTTAAGCGCACGCTAAGCATTATGTAGGTACTTCAATAGGCTAATTATTATTATGTAGTTAGGACTAATTTATCTTGATACCAAAAATGTTTGTGACCTTAGTAACAAAAGGTAACCTATAGAACTTTACGAACGTAGGAATCTTCTTGAAAATTATTTTATTATTAGTACTATGAATTCATGGATGAACTGAATTATCATATTATGTCAGTAATCAAACCAAATGAAACTTCAGTATTCAAATAAGCATGTTTTACATAAGGATACATCGCATGTGTTTGTTCGTAACTCACACGCTTCACTTCGCTTCGTTCTAAAACGGTTTATTAATTATTCACTGTAATTTGCTTAATTGATCATTAGTTACATACTTTTTAGGATTCTGTAACAAAATGGTTAAAAGAAAAAGTAACTACGAATGAGTTACTAGTTCTTACACAGTTCTTATTTAAACTTTAATCTGTGATGTATTTATTATTTTATAGACAATATTATGCTTTGTGCACCTATTATCTACTATTATATTTTGAAGATTTGATTTTTTTTTCATGTTACTTCTACTAATTATTAACATTTTTTTTTTGTTTTAAATGTTACATATTTGTAAAAACATACTTTTAATACTACGCAACCTTGTTCCTATGGTTCGGTATACGCTTGGCCGCTTTTTCTAATGATCTTATGTCTGCACTCTGCAGGTTGGTTAGTTGCATATGTATGCGTGTTAGTGGATTAAAAAGTTTTAAGTATAAAAAACTGTAAGTAATTTAATTGGTTGAGGAAGTAATTAAGACGTCGGCAGTATCTACTCTTTAATGTACCTAGAGGTGTTGACGATGACAGAATAGTTGGTGGAACGTGAGGACATAGTAAGTGAATAAAAAGAAAATAATTCGATTAATTGGCTATAATTAATGTAATGAAATTCATAATATGTAATTCATATTATTCGTGAAAAAACTTTAGTTTCTAAATTGGGGAGTAGTAGGTATTAGGGAGTTGTGCCATTGAAATTTTTTTCGATTTTATTCCATAATCACTTCACTACATAGTCTACAACAAAATCGTTTTCTCTGTGCCTATGTCCCTATGTATGCTTAAATCTTTTAAACTACGCAACAGATTTTGATGCGGTTTTTTTTTAATAGACTGAGTGATTCTCGAGAGAGGAACCCAATAAATTATATACTTTTAGTATAAATTATATAAAAATTATGTAATAAATATGTAAAAATTATATACTAAAAGTATATACATATAATTTATTGGGTTCAGATAAAGAGGTCGAAGACGCGGGCGGGTCGCAAGTAACATATAAAGATTTATAGAGATACTCTCCTTTCCATACTTTTTAAACTTAGACACATTTATTCTTAAGCTTAAAAGTTTAAAACCGTTATAGAAAGAAGTTTACCATCAGGCAATATAGGTTTGCCTGGAATTCGTCAAGCCTCAATATGAAAGTCGTAAGGACGGCGACTCAAGCTTCCGCCAGTCAAGGTCGTGTCTCGTTACAATGTGATATAAATTGTAACATTTATTTACTTGGCATTTATATGCGTGTGTGTTTCAATCCAAAATGTAAATCGTATTTGGAATTGAAATCCACTTTTTTATGTGGCAAGACAACTTCCAGAAGCTGGATATAAAAATACCTTCATATTAAACAAAAATGTTAGTGCCGGTTGTTGCAATTATTATATAATTTGTCGTATTTATACGTATGTGTATACTGGAACTATTGCAAGGCGATTGAAAAAAAGTTGTTCATATAATTTTGAATTCATTAATTTTATTCTACAGTGGTATTAAGCAAAATTATGTTCTATCTGGAAAGTAGAATAACATGGTTGATAATGTCAATTTAGCCTTGCTACGTACATGTACGTACACTCCAATAGATACTAGATAGAGTAATTATTTGATAGGATGATGTTCAGCACAAAAATGTTTGCCCTGAGTGGGAATCGAACACAAGACCTCTGCCTAAGAAGGCAGGATCACTACCAAGCCAACCGGTCAGTCAGAAACGAAAAGGTAAAGTATATTATATTCGAATACGATTATAATAAATATATCAAAATATGTAAATTAAATTATGACTGACATAAAAGATTAATAACTAGATAATATTAGATAGGTACACCTTCATAAACTTCCGCATTACTGCAGTATAAAATAGTTCTGGTATATTTAATATGCATTTAAGTGCCTACTTAACTCTGACCGTCATATGTTTTTTATTATAATTGATTATTAATACAGGTTTTTATAAAGATCTAAAGATTAGAAGACATGTAATAAAAGTATTTGCCAACTAATGCAGTAGGTAACTGGTAAATAAAAACATTCTGAAAAGAGATTTAATTGAATATTCTTTTATATGTTAATAAGCAAATAATCAGTTGAATACTCTGGTATTCTGCTCTATTTAAATAATGTAAAGCATGAACTTTATTGTGCATTGTTTTGACAAATTGCGATTGGTATCACAACATTAAGATGCACGTGTCATCACGAAAACAGCGCGTTGAAGTCTTTTGTTTGATTCTTGTTAATTTAACGAAATATTATTGTTTCTGTAAAGTTGTTGACTATATTACAGAATTACATTAATTTGTGGCATTAGGTATGCCATTTGACAAATATAGAAACAAACGCTATATTACTGAGAATAAACAAAAGTAAAGCATTATTAAACTGGTTTTATGTTAGGCATAAATAAATGGCACTGTTAGAATTAAATCATTCTTACAATTCTCTGCAATAAATAAATTATAAGAAGCAATATTTCCGCTGTTTATAGCTTAACGTAATCAGTTCCATTTATATTATTAATGTAGGAAAAACACTTATTTTTTGATCATATAAAAAATACTGAAAAACGGTTAATTTTTCACAACTTTGAAAAAAAGCAAATAATGGACTGCGGAAGTCAATCATCTGATGGACCCTAGTCAACTTTTATTTATTTCTTGCTTCCTGTCTGTAAGTCTGTAAGTATGTAGGTAAGTAGCATACATGGTTAATTTATGTTTATTTATAGACACTGAGACCTTAAGTATTTAACATTGACTTTTATAGGCACTTATGTAACGTAGCTATAATTATACAATTCGACAACATATCGACTTTTTTGTAGAAGTGAAATTGAACAAAAATGTTTAAATCACCCCGAATTAAAATGAGCATAATAGAGCATAATATGTGTCGAGCACACATGTCAGGAGCGAAACATCTTTGACAAGATTCAAAGATAACAAAATCATCGTCTTAGTCCATGACGTGATGGTATTGCCATGACACGACTTGAGATTTTACTCTCAACACGCCTAAAGAAATATCACTTCAAAAAAAGATTGATGAATTCGTCTTTCTGGAATAAGAGAAATATAGTCAGGGACTAAAGACTGCTTTCTATGTTTCTATACAATTATTTTCTATACAAGCTTTGCTTAGACAGTTTATTACAGCACTGTTTAAGTTTAATTAGACACTAAAAAGTTGGATCAGTTCAGAGTTTTAAAAATAATACCGAATCTCTTTACTAAGTTGCGGCTAATACAATAACAAAAGAACATTTGACAGGCTATAACGTTACTTCATTGTACGTACAAATAGGTTTGCGTAAAAGTCTCTACTTAAAAATGTATGTAGAGTAACAATAAAAATACAATAGTACTCTATGTTGCTCTATGTACTGAAATTTTTACATTGATTCGTATCGAATTATAGACATAACTTTTGAATACGTGCTGCTATATGCTGTATCTACCTAGTGCACACTAAAAGTTTTGCGTTTCTGGCCACCCATAAATGTTTGAATTTCGAGTGTTATATTTTTTTAACATATGAAGTCTCATAAGTTGAGGAAAAAAAATTTGGGGGGAAGCGCTTGTCAATTTTTTTTTTATCTCAAGTTGAAGTTCATTGTCCGTAGCAAAAACGGAACTAACACGAAACAATTTTAGGGCGATGATTTTTAATGATTTTAAAAGTTCGCTTTCTCCGAAAGCTTGCACTCCTCACCTTCAAAATACTTTTGGGAGGGAAGCACCTCATTTGAGCACTGTAAGGCATTGATATGCTGAATTTCATCGCGGCCGTGTTTCTCTCCATGATGAAATTCCTGAAGGTCGACCCTCAACTGCGATCGCGGAGGAAAATATGGTTACCGTCAGACGACTAATTTAAGAAAATTACCATATCACTTATTAGGAGATTCCAGGACATTTGGGGATTGGTATGAGACAAATTCAGAAAATTTTACATGAACATTTCAAAGTTAGGAAGCTTGGTTGTCGGTGGATTGCTCCCAAACTCACTCCAGAACAAAAACGACATCGAGTAGATTGGTGTTCAGAAATGCTATTTAAGTACAATTACGGACATTCTAATGCCGTGTATAATATCGTGACAGGATATGAAATATGAATATATGGTTATATTCCAGAAAGTAAACACCAATATTCTTTGTGGGTGTTTGAAAGTGACAGCAACCCAACCAAATTGAGGCAGGCGAGAAGGGTTTGGCAAACAAATGATTGCATTATTTTTCTCTAAGACGAATCCTGTCTGCACTATCCCACTTGAGTAACAAAAGACTGTTAATGCCGAGTGGTACACCGTACACCACTATTTGTTTGCCCAATGTCTTAGAAAAAATAAGAGAATAGCGACCTAGAAGTCGCATCTTGTTGCACCATGACAGTGCTTCGGCGCACACCGCGAACAAAACAAAGTCATTTTTGGCTTCTGAAAATATAGAGCACGTGACTCGTGCCGCACGCAGTACTAACCTAGCACTTTGCGATTTCTTCCTTTTCCCAAAAATCTATGATTCAATGAGTGGTTCGACATTTACGAGGCCAGAAGAGGCCGTGGTTGCTTTCAAACAGCACGCAGAAAACATACCCTCGGACCAATGGTCCTCATGTTTCCAGTAATGGTTTAAACGGATGAAAAAGTGTTTTAAATGTAACGGAGAATACTTTAAAAAGTAGTAAATATAATATTAGACAAATAAATTGTTTTATTTATTAGTTACGCAAAACTTTCAGTGTGGCCCACGTAGTACCTATATATCTTCAATCCTTATATTATTTACCAGTGAGGAAAACTGGATATATATGCAAATATGTCCTTTCAATTTAATTAAATTTTAGAGATAAAATACAGTATTTATTTCTAAACCTCGATACTCAATCATTATTTTAACAAAATATAAAAAAAAAACATGTATATGCTAATGATGTATGACCAATGATATGCATAAAAAATATGTTAAAATGTAAGTCGTGTAATGAGAGATTAATTAAAACAAGTACTCTTGACCGTATTTTGGGACAGCGGCCAATGTCAATAGAGTCATAAAGAAATGATTTTTTAATCGAACGAATATGTATCACTAGATTTCCGCCCGCGGCTTCGCCCGCGTTTGCAAAGGAAAACCCGCATAGTTCCCGTTCCCGTGGGATTTCCGGGATAAAAACTATCCTATGTGTTAATCCAAGTTACCCTCTATATGTGTGCTAAATTTCATTGTTATCGGTTCAGTAGTTTTTACGTGAAAGAGTAACAAACATCCATACATCCATACATCCATACATCCATACATCCTTACAAACTTTCGCCTTTATAATATGTATTAGATTTAGAGCTAGCGCGCACCACGACTTTCTGCAGCGTGATTATTTTATCGCAGAAATACAACGTATGAGTTACTATGACAATGCGCGCACATGCGATTAAATAATCACAGCGATTTTAAAATTGTGATTTGTCACATTTTGCTGCGACTGCTCGCGACGCGATTGTCGCGAAAATCAAATGCAGAATATGAAATTGTATGATACCGCGCGCACTGCGATAATAAAATCGCACACTCGGCCGGCACTTCACTTGTGTTTCGTCTGTCCAACAGTAAACATCGTAGTTATATAGGTAGGTACTGTTTGGTAAACATGAACTCAGTAATCTGACAAAAGTTTGAATTTATTTTATTTTATTATTGTGCAAGAAACAAAATATAAATAAGTACATAAAGGTTACAATAATAAAAAAATAATAAAAAAGCGCAATGGGCGGTCTTTTGGCGGAATTTTCATTCTCTAAGAAAAGAATTTTTTGGGATACATCCGAAGTTCATTGTATTTCTGATAAAAGAAACCATTGACAATTCTATCTGCTGTAAAAGGATGAGTCCAATATTGACGAATTTTCTTTGTTTTTTTTTTCTTATCCTCCGAAGTAGTAAATAAAGACAAGCAACTTGTACGAAATCAATGATGAAGTGAGTAATGATCTATTAAATTATCGCTGTGCGCGCACCGTACTCTCTGCGATTTTCTGCAGCGCGATTTTGAAATCGTGTCGCAAAAATTAAAATCGTGGTGCGCGCTTGGCCTTAAAGTCGATTACAATGCCATTCATTGGTTGATGAAGGTGAGCTTTATTATTTACTAGCTGGGTCCCGAGGTTTCACCCGCGTGTCTCCGCTTCTGTTTATCTCATAGTGGCAACATATTATATAGCCTATAGTCCAACACCAACCAGTACCAACATATATAGCCTATAGTCTTCCTCGATAAATGGACTATCTATATGTAACACCGAAATAATTTTTCAAAACGGACTTGTTGTTCCTGAGATAAACAAACAAACTCTTCAGCTTTATAATATTAAGTTTAGAATATATCACTCTAAGATAATATTCTGCATAATGAGTACATTTAAAACATCACGATCTCGGCTTCTTTTTGCTATACTTAGAATAATTTGACATTAAATTTGGCATACAAACAAATTGTAGGTATATATACATTTACAATATAGGTACATTTTGTAAATCAATCATTCATATCGTATGCAATGACTGTGTAAGTAATCCACGTGTGACTCCCGATATGCTCTAATTAAAACGGTTTTATGAAATTTTGTGTGTTAATTTGGTAAGAAAAAGCCGACATGATCATTATCAAATGTTTACAACGAAATATTTGAAAGTGTTAATTTTGTCATTTAAATGCGCGCGTAAATTGATGTAGATTTTACGGTCTGTAGGTTCGTAGCAGAATGTTTGTTTTTTGTTTTTTTTTGCGCAAGAATAAAAAATAAAAAACGTTTATTCTGTGATTCTGCTCAATTGTCGTTCTTCTAAACATTGTTATTTTGCGTGGTTGTGGATGTTGGGCGGGCACCATTAAAATAAATTAGTGTATTGTTTCTGACTTCACCTTTAGGTGATTGAAAGACATTTCGTAACATAATTCGCTGGAACGTGATGTTGCTCCTTTTCGTATAGTTTGCATTCAAAGTTCCTCCTTTCGAAGATTCGTCGTATCGAATATATAGTAGGCGTAACGAAATCAAAATTTCTTCAGGTGCAATTTCGATGCGCGTAATGCGATTTCTAAACAACTGGCAATATATTGTAACAAATAAAATCACAGTTTTATTACTTAATTCCCATGGACTCGATAAGTATTGCAAGCTCCAGACCGGTATAGATAGTTAATTATTAAATCTTACAATTTGCAGTGAATGGAGTTCGGTTGCGTTGAAATTTTAACGTATCTAGTAGTCAATCCAGTTACCGATAACAGCGGGCTAGTTGCCAACATTTGCCATTGCGTGCTTTACGTAATCATGAATACGACAATTGTTTAAAGTTTGCACATTGCTACAATTAGTTCCGCTTTCTGAATTAAAAAGGGCAAATTTTTGAGAGGTTAGAAGAAAACCGCCTTCACGATAGATTCAAGGCTAACCTGCAATCAATACCTACGTTATGAATGTCGATTGTAATATGACCTGAATGCGTTGCACTATTTATGGTTGTTATTATGCTAGGCGCGAGCGCAGAGCTTTTATATTGTTCCTTGAATACTTATTGCGTACCTAGGCATTCATTATGTTTTATATTTATCATTTAACAATCTAAAATTATTTATCTTATACAATTGTAATAAGAATGCTTAGGTTTATATTATTACAAAAGAAATATGTAGTTTTATTACAAATATGTTTTATTATAAACATACATATTATGAAAATTGACTTCATACAATTTTTATGTTACCTAGGTATGTGCGGATCTAGATTTATCTTAGGGAATAAACTTTGAAATTTTTGGCCTTAATATTAAAATTTTCAAAAAATTTCACTCACTAGATATTATAATATTTAATAATTTTACAATTATTTTTTAATGAATTAATTTAAATTTAATAATACTATATAAAACGAATTGTTAATCTGAAAAAGGATGAGGCAATAGATATTATTTCACAAAAAATAAAAGAATCCTGAGAATGTGGAAATATTTTTAATTTATTTTTTGTAATTTACTTACATGAAACATTTAATGTACCTACAGGTATATTTATTTTATTTTTCAGTAATAGCATAATCCTTGAAAATATTTAACCCTTTTAACCTAGTTTTTTTCACAAAAAAAAATAACTAAAAAAATCTAGATTTTTTATTTTATTTTGCTCATCCCTACACCTAACTGATAAATAATCTGACCTTAACTTACCAGTAATGTCCGCATGATGTCCTTTCACACAACACAATCACGGCGATCACAACTAACAAATAAAGGAAATGTGTCCCGCGCAAGCTATATGAGGTCGCCCACTCTCGCCCTGGCTCCACGCGACCACCATACCTTATTGCAAGGTGACCAACTGTAGAGGCATATATCGACGAATGTACTCCCAATCAACCACAATACTTCACAATTTGGCTGCACTTCCGAAGATACCGCTAAGCGCACCAATTAATTACGATTCGTGAATTCATACGAAAATTTGACTGGAACCCAGTTTTTATTTACCCAGTTAGTTCTAAATTGCGGAATTTAGACGCATTCAATATAATTAATAAGCCGTAAGCGATCTTAATTAAAGCATTAACCTGGTTGTATCCACATGTATTGCGATATTTATTTATCTTTATAGTGTACTATTGATTCTATGAACATACCTTTATTTCCCAGTTGTTGTTATAATAACTAATTGATAGCATAGAAATGTTTTTAATGAAAGGTCATAAACTATTTTTATCATAAGTTTTAAAATGTGTTCGGATTTTCTTTCAGTGGTTGTAATTTTCGTCAACAAGGAAATAAAAATTTAATGACCTATTGACAAGAACAACAAAGTAACAGGGAACCTCATGAATGATAATAAATACTTCATTTATGAAATATGTAGATGAAGAGTGAAAATGAAGAAGTTGTTAGCACAAACATAATCCTTTGGCTGGAGTTGGCACATAATATTATGAACTCCTCTCTCTCTTGGCAAACGTTATATTGAACATTTAAGTATATTTTTGGGAAATAGGAATACCCATATATTGATGACTAGCGGTCCGCCCCGGCTTCGCCCGTGGTACATAATATTTACGTTTTCTCTACATAAGAACCATCCTCGTACTTCAAGGAATATAATAAAAAAAGAATTATCGAAATCGGTTCAGCCGTTCTCGAGTTATGCGCTTAGAGGAAAGTCACCAAATATGGAATAGTATCCTAATATGGAATTCCTTCATTTCTCTAAGACTATAAGTATGAATCGCAACATTTGACCATCTTCTGTTTCATTTGGTGTACTAATTATCGCACTAACACCATCGAGTTAGTTGCGTGAACGGTTTACGTATGACAGGCGTGTTTTGTTTTGTTGCCATGCAGAAATTTTTTAAGGTAAGTTTTAAATGAGTATTTACCGGCTATTATGTTTGTTTACATAAGTGTTATACTATTGAGTATATCGGTATTATGTTTATTTCACCATTTTGTGATTTTTTGTCTTTAAAATATTGTGAATTGAAAAAATATTTAGAAAAGTTTGAATGAGTATAAAAATCCAAATATGGACAGTCGTCGGTGTCTAATTATGGAATACTATAAACTTGCTATTATTTTTTAAAAACTGTATGTAATGTTTGTTTTTAGAATGCCCGATTCACAATCAACCTAACGAACAATCTGGGATGAAGAAAAAACGGCACAATCTATAAAATTCGCCCGGGAAAAGAAAATGGGGTATTTGAAAGCGGCACAGGATTTCCAAGTCCCTAGGACAACTTTATTTCATCATTATATTTCTATTTCTTCTTTCAACGTTATTAACTTTATTAAGAGAAACAAACAATCGAAGAAAAATAAGGATGATAGTGAAAAAGAAAACTCTGAGGAACTAGACGTTATCCAGTTTGATGAAGGTAGTGGACATGATGAGTTGATGGACCAAGTGCCTTCTGAGTTCTGACTCTGCAGATGCAGAATGTAACATACATGCATCAGCAGAGTCAGGAGGTTCTGTTCAAGACTTTTTTCCATGGATGAAAGTGGAGAAAGTTGAATTAAATGCTCTGAACACATTATGATGTGCTGGTCCAGATGGATCTGGATTTGTGACTTTTGCGAGTAATTACGTAACTTCTTTTATTTATCACAACATGTAACATTCATTTAATTGATCTCAAAGATATTCATTACATTTTTGGTATTGTTATGTTGATTTATGCTTATATTCCATATATGGGTACCTATTCCATATTTGGTTACTCATTTGGGATTTTGTTTTTTGTGTAAGATTTTAATTTGATTACTGATATATTTCGTTAAAGGCTGTTAATTACTACTTATAGATGTATGACTGACCAGAAAAAACAATAAACTGATCTAATTTATGTAAAGTTTTATTTTTATATCCCAAAAACAAAATGGTATTCCATATTTGGTTACTTTCCTCTACCAACACATTTTGCGATTCATTTTTATATATAAGAGATTTCCATAAATCATATACGTGTTTGACAAACATAAATTTGAATGTTCTAGGAGAGATAGAAATACATGGGATTCGAGATTACTGGCAGATGCTTTTTCTTCATGTCAATTTTTTGTGTTTTAACGGACGTAATCGTGCTCTACGCCTGTGATCATAAGTACTAACATTAAAATAACTGCTACGTCATACATGTTCTAGTGATCAAATCACTTGTCATTAAACCCCTGGAGCAAAGCTTTGTGACGTAACATCCGATTTGTCTCGACAGGTTGTTAGTTTACAATTTGTATTCAATCGAAACAGCCAAGTCAATATGTCGAGTGTGGCAATAGATACTTAAGATTTAACGTTTATACCTATTGTAATCGTCAACTTACAAGTTAATTGTGGTTTGTATCACGAGATCTTTAAATTGTTAACTGGATTGCTCATAGATATAACTTTTGATGGAAGTAGGCTGATTATTTTTGTAATTTTTTGAAAAATAAAACGATATAGTAGCTAAGTTACATTAAGATTTTTGCATGAAATAGATCCTTTTTAAGTTTTTAAATTCATATTACATCAATCATAAGCATAGGTCGAATAAAACATAGGTCATTACTAAAGTTCAAGAAATTTGAATGTCATAACGATTTCAAATAATAATTTCGATGTAGAGATTTGCACGATCTCTTGCAGAAATATACTTGATGAAGTTTTGTATATTTAAATTTTAAAGACTATTTACTGTTTTATCACATGACCTCATTTTGAAAAGATAAAAAGTTGTGTACCTTTAAATATTATGTATTATTTCCTTACGTATTCTAGTCACATGTTACAACTATGTCATAAACTAAACTCAATAAACGACTACCGCCGTTTTCTGTTGAATAACCTTTAAGTTCATATATTTATTACAATTGTTCCATGTTGCATGCTTCCACGGAAAGATAACATTAGATAACTCGATGGCGGATGTGCGAACGCGGCAGGATAACAAAATAACCTTACATCATTGTTTCTTGAAGTCGAGTCACGAAAGAAAGTGTCGCATACACTTAGCCCCTTCCGTACACTGAGCTACACGAATATCTTCAATTCTCGACGATTTTAGTTTCCAAGCGAAGGCGGTTACGGTGGTGAATAGCCAACCATCACGATGTTGGGGATGGAACTGCTTTTTACAGCGGGTTGTCTGAGGTTGGAACTGTGCGGCTGGTAAAAGGTGGAACAATTCCTCACAGCACTCCCCATAGTCCCCATAATCCAATAAAATATACAAAGAGACACAACGTCTCTTCGTAAAGAGGATCAAGTTTATCGAGAGCCTACGGTCATCGACAATTCGAGCTGCTTGACGTTGGACGTGGTCATAAGTATAGGAGACTTGAGTAGCATCGTGTACGGAGAGCCTTACAGAGAGAGTCGCTAGTCCCCGCACCACTGATCTAGACTGTGCCAACTTGATTTTCTTGATTGTGACACTGGATTCGAGCGAAATTAAATTCTTCAGTGAAAAGCGAACGTTCCACGGTTTTGTAGAGATTTATAACGGGGTAATAACTTGCGCCTTAGATGGTGTGATGATTCTTAATTGCTTTGTGTTATGATTGTGATCTACGCTTTGCGTATAACTATGTAATAGGTCATTAAGTAGGTACTTATTAGCTAATATACATACGTCGATCTTAACTCTATCGGTTGTTCTGTGATTAAGTTGTTACAAATATTTAAGGCTATATAATATATTTTATACGCATATATTTTATTTGAATATCTACCTATGTTTGTACATTTTCTAAATAAGAACAATGTTAAAATAAACCACCATTATATCTATAAATCAATGTAATCAAGTATCAAAAACGAAATTCCTCCAACATATAAATTATTCCATGCAGCAAATTATTGCATAGGACAGTAGTATATTATTCCCGATAGTTAACAGGACAAGCTCCGTTATGCGGCCCGTATCACCTTTTTAACTTCTCTGATTCGACACGACGCACACTCTATTTGTAACAATGGGACCTGTTTCGAGGTCATATTCATAGCTATATGTAATTATGTATCTGTGCCAGGTTGCCGACGTGGGTTAATGACCAGGCTACATGCAATTTTGGGTGACGGTGGACGGTTGTAATTGTTATTTTTGTAATGTAAACGACTCTATTTATTTTTCTTTTTTTTTCAGTAAGCTTTCTTTCAGAATTCAGTCATACATAAACTTTATTTGATCAACATCCAATCATTAAACTCCGCCAAAGGAAAAAATAAAGATATTATAAGAACTTGTGTTTTAATTTATGTGTAAATAATTGCATCTAAATTATACGCAAATGACGTCACGAGCACGCTTGTATTTGGCGAAGTACACAAATTATTACATTCTCTGTGAATTTCATAACCATATTAATGTGTGGAATAAGTAATTTGCTTTTTTCAGTTTCATTATATCTTATCTTAAATATAAACTTTCTATGTTATTTTTTTGCAAGTTGAATTATTTTTTGATTAAATTAATGAAATCATACAAGGGAAAGTTAAGTAAGAAAATGAAACATTAAAAGAAATATTTATGTTGTAATACTTCTTCAATTCACATGAACTACATATTACGTAAAAGTCAATTCATACCAGATACACGCAGCCATAAACGTGTCGAAAATATATAAAAGTACATATAATCGACACGTAATCATTGGCTAAGTAGACATAAGTAGTTATATCGATCTAAAAAATCCATCACGAAAAGAAAAGAAATCAAATGTAGAGCAAGTATCAACTTTTAATCGACCCTAGAAGAATTTGTCAAAAATGCATATCCTTATAAAATCATCAGTCATGGTCCAGTATTAATACAATGATAATGTTCTGGTTACGCCTGAATGTTTTATCATTTGTTAGTAGTAGGGACTACGGAAGGTAATAGATACAGAATCTAAAAACTGATCTCATATTATACAAACTCTTCCTTTTCTCCGTCCCATTCAGAACAATGTAATTTCATCGAGAGACAGTCTATAAACATATTCTTTTAGTTTAGAAATTAAAAACGTTTTAATGGAATTTAAACTTCAGAAACTTTACAGTCTTCCATAATTAATCCGTTAAAAGTTTTTAATTTCTATATGTATCCCTGTTAAGTCAAACATACAATAAAAAAAATTCTATAGTCTGTTTGTATCAAGAACTTCTTAGCACATGATGGTGGATGCACCAAAACTTGCATATTCAAAGTGAAGGTTCCATAGTTACTAGTCATGAATCTGTTTCAAGGGAAATCGCTTGTAATTAAAAGCTTTTTGCAGAAGTATTTTTTATAATACAGGATACAGGAAGGTGAACTAGTAAACGTTATCTGATGGCAAGTCATCCTCGGAGTCCTAAAGAGGTTTTTTTTATTTTTTTGTGGATCTGTTTTTAAATGCCATTAAAACAGTCCCAGAATTTTAATAAGTTTGTAGGACAAAAGTCTTGAAATATTGATCTTTCTATGTCGCCTCCTGATAACTCGAGTAATTATGATTCAATTTCCATGCATTCTTATCACTATCTTTCCAGAGAAAATAAAATTATAATTATGAAAAATCAAGTGTAGGCAACAAAAAAAATTGTGATTTAAATGATTGTTTTATAAAGGTAGGTATGTTATCTGGAATATGGATTTTTTTTATTATTATATCTGGAGCTGCTTAATAGAATCTGGAAGAGTATAGGAAAGATAAGGATAGGAAAACGAAATAGATCATTTCATCATGTCATCGTTCACTCTCCTACATACGAGTAGTGCCTTTCTTAATGCTAGTTCATGTTAATAGCCTTTACAATAAATAAGAAGTATCCAATCTAAGATGTATTCCTAACGCTTTACAGTAACCGCTAATTAATTATAACTTTCTTCTAGCACAGTATGCAAAACGCGTACTGTGACGTATTGTCACCGTTACCGACATTTTGTAATGGCGTCCCATAGTGTCAATGTCCCGTATAATTGCAGTCATGTGGCGCATAATTACTTGATCTTCAGCAATTAATTATCGTGTTAGGCTGTTGAATAAAAAGTAGGTACTAATTTAAGTTGAGTTTATCGCAAATAAAATAAGCGTAGTGGCAACATAGTAGGTAGCTCATATCTACCAAGATATGAGCCACTGATTGATCGCAGAACCGAGAGATTCCATTCTCAGCGGAGACAAAGAAAATCATAGCAGGCTGATCACCTACTTTTCCCTTAGGAAAATCGATCCGTGAAACAGGTGTAGGTATGCATATTGCATAATGCATCTGTTTCCGTTTTTTTTTTCTAATGATCTAATTAATGCTTATATATTTTAATGATTTGATATAAAAATGTGAGCGTTAACGATATTGATAATGTTCAGAACAATACAAAAAAATATAGAACTTAAACATATAAAACAAGTTATCATTTACCTCCATATTTTTTTTATTTAAATTCAATGTGATCGATTGATATAAAAAACTAGGTACCTGTTACGATTTATATTATACAGTATTTCCTTGTGGTCTATATACTGAGTGTAAGCTCATAATTTATGTAAATTTATTGTTCGGGCATGACTAACACGGCTCTAATTTCAAGGTGGCCTAATCCAGAATGTTTAAACAAAAGGCAAAAGTTGCGAAGCAATCTGACTCAGTGTCTGCGACTGTCATAATGGTTGCACGAACTAACAGACAAAGCTGTCAATTGTCCTTTATAAGTTTTAATAGTTAATTCTAATGAGTTTACAGGCTACTGTAATGTTACTGGTTTAAATATTTAAGAAGGCAAATTTGGAGGACATTACAGAAGTTGAACTGAAATAAATTTCATGACATGAAATATAAGTAAAAAAAAAATGTGCGCTGTCACAAAAAATATTGTTTATAACGCGGACGATATCAAGGGTTATAATATTACTACTGTTTTAACTTCTTCTAATATTGTTACTTAAGTTAGATACATATGTATATTATGTTTTTTGTACATAGATGAAGCGCTTCGTATGTAGATTCAGGCCAACATACGTTTATTTCGTTAACTTTAACCATATATTTTTGGGTATATACAATTACTACTTCAAAATTTGTTGTTACAAAAACATCATTGGAAATGATATTTTATATTTAATCAGCTTCAATAACAAAGATCACAATAAAGGACAGTTTTCGGGTAGAATACCGCAGAAAGGGAATGGAAAATTAATTAGAAATTATGAAATAAAACGCACAAACAAAATTAATTAAATATCTTATATTTACAATACTTATAAGTAGGCAGATTACATTTAAAGTTTGAACTATATATATGTCCTTATAAAGTTATGTTAAATTACTAAATAAAAAAGGAGATTCAGATTTGCTCTACATTCATTAAAATTATAATAACTCATTAAACCCATCGATGATTAATTAATGAGTGGAACACAAACAAAAATGTATAATAAATATAACATAACAAGGACTATTTTTCATCCTCTTTATGTTACAAATTATTGTCCTTTGAATTAAAGAAAAAAATGATAAATGGGTTCAATTTTTTCACTTCAGTTGTTTTAGTGATATTAAATTGGAAAATAAATAAATAAGCAGAAGATGTAACAAATTAAGTACAAACATACACAATTAAGAAAACTTTTTCACTTACATAACGGTAATTATATTCTTTTAATATAAATTAAAGACGCTATCATTAAACTATTTGATAGAACAGGTACTCTACGGAATATTATCAAATTATTTGAATTATCTATAATTTACTTACTAACTTACTAACCTATACCTAATATAGGTAAAAATCTATATTTATATAATAGATATATACAAAAATATTTTTTTATATTAGCTTAAATTATGACGATAATAATGACGATAAAATTATTAAGACTGACTTAAAACTAACTAACTTCGTAATATTTTATCTTAAAATCGAATAATACAACTGTAAGTTAAGAAATTCAATTTAACAAACAGAAACAAAATAAACATTAATTATTATTGAATATATTGTCAAGGCGTCGTGGAATATGTTTATGTATCAAAATCACAGATCAAAATATATTTGATAATGTAATATCACTGGTATTAAAATGTATATAAAAATAAACTTCGATATGTAAGCGGGAAGATTCTTAATATCTATAAATTCGTCATGGTATATGTATTGCAATACATATGATATTTTGGTTCTTATACTAAAAAGATTCATCGTCCTTACAGGTGAAATATTATTATAACACTAACTACCATTGGACAAACAAGAAAATCCGTATTTTTCTTAATGTCTATCCATTCAATTGTATATACTTAAAAAATGCTTTTCTTTCTTTTCACTTTAACAAAAATAAATCAATTTATAGTATAAGAACAGCTGCATTTTGCCAAACGTTATAAGAACACAGCTAGCGCCCTCTATCGTCCGTGGTCGTGTACGTTCCATTGCAAGATGGAGCGCTCTCTGTCGTTCTGAAATTCAATAATAATGTTATTAGTAGGTAACGTATTAAAAAATACAATTGAAATAAAAACTGTAACCTGATATAATACATTGTTTAAGGAGGATAACTCTTTTTTCAGAGGAATAAGAGTAGTTGTAGAGACAAATTAAAATAAAATTACTTTGTATTTTAATGTTTTTGACCCTGTCTCTTCGAAATGGATGATAAAAATCTTAAATTTTCTTAACAATATTGAATGAAAAATTTGTAGTTTCAGTTACTTGATTCTACTCGTATTATAAAGTAATACAGTTAGCAGGCAACCGAAATTCTTCTGCAAAAAGAACATTTCTATTTACTACTAAGACAAATAAATGTCTAGTAATAAAAAATAATAATTATACTTACTTGGGTTTTGAATGGGCAGTATCAGGTAGGAGTAACACAGTGGCGCCCCCCGCCACGCTCATAGCAGCTATGGTCACCATTGGTAGATGCTCGTTTAGTGCCGTCTGAAAACAAAAAATATATTTTTAAATGATATTTATGACAATACGATCGATGATATTATAAACTGTTTGAAGATATAAGAACAAATAAGGCTGTACATAGTTATCAATATATCATCAACGGACAAGAAAAACTGCAATTGAGATCTGGCAGTGTACAGATGTACCTATGATCATCTATATCATTAAAGTCAGAGAAAAAAACTTTGTTCTAATTTTATTTTAAACTCTTTATAAATGTTTACACTCCTATATAATAATGTGCTTACAGCAACCGTCCTAATATGAGCTTTTTTAAATGGATATTTGATAAGTAGGAGTAATTTTTTAATGTTTTCGGCAGCAGTATTGTTAGTAAGCGAATTTATTTAATTATACTAACTTTCTTAGCTTCTAGTCCGGGATACATCGCCCATTTTTGCAAGTGATTACTATCAAGCTAATTTTTCGTGAGTAGCTTTATTTTGATGAGATGCCCAATAATTTCATGTACGAAACTCTCGATTGTGGTAGCTTACAGAGGTAACAAGGATAAAAATTTTTGATTTGACGGTTCTCAAATATTTATTACGCAATTTGTAGGACAATATGTCTGTTGAATTATATAAGTATTAAATAAGTGAAAATAAAAAAATCAGCTGGTTAGTAATCATTTATGATGACTTCGTTATCGATACACATTGGGAAGGGGGACTCTTTGATCAAACCATAGATTTTGTAGGACAAATATTTTTTCGAATAACATAGATAATTATCTTGAGATTGAACAAAAAAAAACATTCAGTTAGTAATTAATATTTGAGAACCATCAAATCAAAATATTTTATCCTTGTTTCCTCTGGTAGCTACCACAATCGAGAGTTTTGTACATGAAATTATTGGGCATCTCATCAAAATAAAGCTACTCACGAAAAATTAGCTTGATAGTAATCACTTGCAAAAATGGGCGATGTATCCCGGACTATTCATGATAAATGGACATAAATCAAACCATAAAATAAATCATCGTATCCGGATAATAATATCAAGAAAAACCACTTTTATCATATTTCTTTTACGTTAATGGAAATCTAAACAAGTTAATTTAATTGTTCGGACACAAACAATAGACAATCATTTTTAATTTCCCAGTATTGAAGAATTGATACGTCGATAAAGTTGAAATCTAGATGTTAGTTTAATTTATGTACCTACATGTCTTTTTATTAATCGTTGTTTTTGTTACCCTTATTATTTACTTAAATTTTATTTTACTCTTCGTAGCATAAAGAATATACGTACTTACTTATAACTATAAGTATCTAACAAATTATTCTATTTTAGTACCAGTACTCATACAATTATCAATATAAGCTGCGGTTTAGGTTCAGTTTTACCTGGTTAAACCCAGTTGCTGGCCTTGTAACTCACTCATATTAATGAAAAGAGCACTCAACAGAAGATTTTTAAATCAATTTTCAGTTAAACTCTACCGTATAATAAAATATTTTACGTGTTCTAATATTCTTTTTATATAAAAATAATTACCAATTCCCATAAATATGGTATGCACATAAGCGCTAATCCTGAAGAAATTTGACTAGCACCAACTCCCAAATTTCTGACCACAGTCGGATACAATTCTGCAGTGAAAATCGGCAGCATCATATTTGTAGCTCCAATTGCGAATTTTCCAACCATGAGGCAGGCAATCATCGCCCATTCATTGTTGAAAGATATAGAAAACAATTCACTTGCAATGCAAGCCAGTCCACACACTAACATAGTAATGAATATGGGGAATCGCCTTCCAGCTTTCAAAAGAATGGGTATGCTTAACGCAATAGCTGGTATTTCAACGACTGCCAATATTATTGACGTCAAATGCAGATTTCCGAGGTTGAAGTTGCCTATGTTTAATAATAGGCCATAGTAACCAATAGTCATCGCAAACCAGGCTATGAATAAGCAGACTGTTCTCTTGAGGAGGTACCCTCGTAGAAGCATGCACACACTTGGGTCTTCAGCTTTTGTATCTGTTTTGTAAACTAATAACAATTTGTCGATGTCTGATGGCATTTCTCGTCCGTTGAACTTCGCTGCCTTTTCTAATATGGCTTGGGCTTCTTTTGTCCGTCCCATGCTGAGAAGCCATCTCGGAGATTCGGGTAAAACAAACCTGTAAATAAAGGATTGTAAATTGACTAATTTTTATGTTCAGCAGTTCTGCTTTAATTAAAATTTGCTCATAAAAATCGGCGCGTGTTATTTTTCTTGTTTAATTTGGTTAAGTCTTCTACCTCTCCCTTTTTTTTTTTTTTTTTTTTTTGTGTGGTGTCTCTCAATGTTAGCCAGAAGGGCTTCTACATTTTAACGCGGACGCGGGGGTGAACTGAAGGTTCACCCTGGTAGCGACATGCACAAGGGCGTCCCCCCTTGACGGGGACCACGAACCTCGGCTTGAGCTGTCGCTTGAGTGGAGGAGGCCAGAAGGGCCCTAATCGGACGGGCGCTCACCCGGGTGGGCGCGGGAACGCGGAACAAGGGACCTCGTCTTCGCCGGCGAAGACGGTGTACGCTTTCTGCTGTGGTGTGTGCGGTGTCGCGGTTGGTTCGACGTTGGACTTCAATCGCCGAGTCTAGCCGTGCGTTGGCTTTGGTAATGTCGTCGTCGGAGTCGTCCAAGACGTGTCTTGGCCGCCTGCGACGACGAGTGGGATCGGGATTCGCGACGTATGCGATGGCCTTTGTCACCAATGGGTTGGGGTGGTTTTTAGCCTTGTCGAAGTAGCGCTTAGACGCTTGCTTCATCCATTGGGCTATGGTGGGGAGTTCTAGGTCCCTATGTAGGTCCACGTTACGCACGAACCAGGGCGCTCCAGTCGCCGTTCTCATGAACCGCGACTGAATCGTCTGGAGCTTGTGTATGGAGCTGGGGGCGCAATGCGCGAAAACTACACTACTATAAGTGAGGATAGGACGGACCACCGTTTTGTAAAGTGTCACCTTATGTCTAAGGGACATTTTACTGCGACTGTTTATAAGGTAATAGAGCCGGCTAAGAACATAGCTGGCTTTCTTACGGACTGCCTTAATGTGGGCTTTGAATGACATGTGTGCGTCTAGAGTGACGCCTAAGAATTTGGTGTGCTTTTGCCACGGAATGACTTGGCCATAGAGTTTGACACTATCTATGGCCTCGGGGCCGCCGCGCCTGAAGAGCACGGCGGCGCTCTTGTCGGGGTTCACAGTGATACCCCATTTGCGAAACCATTTGCCTAGTGCATCGGTCGCGGATTGTAGGAGTGGAGTTATTCTTTTGCGGTGTGGACTCGACACGTAGAGTGCCGTGTCGTCCGCGAAGAGGGATAGTTGCACTTTATCGTGCTTAGGGATGTCGCTAGTGTATAGCGCGAATAGGAGGGGCGACAAGACGGAGCCCTGAGGGACTCCGGCCTGGATGGGACGTGAAGACGAGAGCGTGCCGTCTAGTCTGTAGCGGAAGGACCGGTTAGACAAGTAGTCTCGTATGATGAACACGAGACTGTCTGGCACGCCGAGAGTGTACAGTTTGTAAATCAAACCGTTGTGCCAGACCTTGTCGAACGCCTTCGCTACGTCAAAGAAGACCGCTCCCGTTCTGTGGGGTGTGAGGCGGGTGAGGCCCGCGAGAATGTACTCCGTGATGCGGTGTACTTGGTGAGGAGATGAGTGAGCTCGCCTAAAGCCGAATTGTTCGTCCGGGAGCAGCTTTTTGGCAATGACTGCGTCCCAGAGGCGTTTGGAGATGATTCTCTCATAGATTTTCCCCAGAGAGCTGAGGAGACTGATGGGACGGTAACTAGATGCCACGTTCCGGGGTTTGCCCGGTTTGTGGATCCCGATCACAATTGCTTCCTTCCACTTAGCGGGGAAGGTACAATTGGCCAGGAGACAATTAAAGGTGGCTACTAGGAGAGCGATAAGGGCGGGCGGCAGGCTTTTTAGAGCTCTATTGGGAATAGAGTCTCCGCCTGGGGACTTCCTATTGGCAAGTGACTTGATGAGTGATTTTACTTCGGTGGCCGTCGTTGGTGACAAGGGCTCGGCATCGATACGAGGGGTTTCGGTAAGACGTGCGATCTCTTGATTAACTACGTTAATGTGAGTCGAGTCGGTCATGTCGAGATTGGGGGAACATTGTTCCTCTAAACTGTCAGCTAAGCATTCGGCCTTCTCAAAATCGTCAAAAGCGGGAGGTTGGTCAGGACGAATGAGCGGTGGCGTGGCGGCAATACCATCAGATTTGAGAGTCCTCGCAAGCCGCCAGTAGGCAGTGTGCGAGGGAGAGAGATCGCTAAGTAAAGAGTCCCACCGCTCGTTGCGTAATTCGTGAATTCGCTCTCTTACCTCTCTCTGTAAGGAACGAAGTATTCTACGGTTTTCGTCTGTCGGTGCTCGGTCGTAGGCGCGCGTCGCCGCGTTCTTATCGCCCACCAGCCTTCGTACGTCCGGAGGCAGATCCAACCGGTGGCCGAGGCCAACGGGGACCCGCCGGGACGCGTATTCAATCTTGGATTGAATGTGGCTGGTGACCGAGGAGACCGCGTCGAGCGCCTCTACGACCGTGTCGATTTTGTCAGGTACAGACTCCAGCTCTGGCGAGTCGACGGGCTGTAAGGCCTCGTGCAACTTTCGCCAGTCTACCTTCGTCATGTACTCTACGGTGGTGCTATCGGGGGGACCCAGTTCGAACAACACGGGCCTGTGATCAGAGTCGAGCTCGTGCAACGTTTCAACGGAGCGCAACTGTAGCGTCACGTTCCGCATCACCGCCACATCGAGCACGTCCTGTCTGTGTCCCGTGTTCTTCGGAAAGTGAGTCGGTTCTAAGGGGCCTACAATCGTGACGTTAAGTAGGTCAGTCAGTCGGTCTAGTCGTTTGCCATTGGCATTCTCGTAGGAGCTATTCCAGTTCCAGTGCTTGCAGTTGAGGTCGCCGGCCAGAATGACCGAGTCGCCCAGTGCAAGCAAGGCTCTGAGATCGCTCTCCAAGATTGCTTTTGACGGTGAGAGATAGACCGAGGCGATTATGACGGGTTGATGACCGGTCATAGACACCTTGATCACTGTGGCTTCTAAGTTAATTAGAGGCGGCGTGTCGATGGGCGTGCAGTGCAAGGCCCTTCTGTAATATATAAGGGTGCCGCCTAAGGGGCTGTTTACGCGGTCGTTACGCACCAACATGTAGTTGGCGATTCGCGGATTGCGGTTAAAAGGCTTAAGGAATGTCTCTTGCATTACTAGCACATCGACACGCCGTCTAGTGACAAAGTCCCTAACTAGGTTAGTCTGTTTGAGAAGGCCGTCCGCGTTAAAAGTAACTACGGAGATCGCTCTGGGTTTAATTCTAGCTGTAGTAGCCATTAGGGAGTTGTGTTGATTTTATTTATTAACTCCCAATGGGTGAATACAGTGATCATGGCCTCATCACGGCTTTTGGCGTTTCTTAATTTCTCGGCCACTAGATTTACCTCATCAGGGTTGAGGTTGAGGTTTTTAACATAATTCCTAATGTAGATAACGTTTGATAAGAACTCGTTAGGCGAGGCTAATTCTAGTGAGTGCACTTCAGCTGAAGGCTTCGGTGCTGCTTGTATGGCGGGAGCCGCTGAAGGCGGCGCCGCCACGCTCGGCTGGGCCTGCGTCACTAGTGACGGAGGTTTCGCCCAAGCGTTTGTTTTGGGTGGTGGAGCCGGTATAAAGGCCGGCTTTGGTTGCGGGGGTTGAGCCCCGGCGCGGGCGATCCCGCGAGGTTTGTTCGCCTTCTGGCGACCCCCAGCCCTGTGTCTGGGAGCCTTCGGGCAACCCCGGTAGTTCGCGGGGTGACCCGAAGTCTCACAGAGCACGCAGGACGGTGGATCCTCATTAGGCAAATCCTTGGACCTCGTGCAATCCTCCGTGCCGTGGTCGCCTAAACATTTGACGCAGCGAGGCCGCGAGAAACAGTTACGAGCAGAGTGCCCGTAAAGTTGACAGCGATGACACTGTCTAATATAGCTGTGGGAGTCGGGTGTTTCCACCTTAAGCCCTGAAAGTTTGCAGCAATGCCGCATTTTAAAAATGTCTTTACCCTTCGGGGTACGATCTAGGACCGCGAGGACCATGTCATATGGTGCTTTAGTGATTCTATTGTGCATGCGG
Source organism: Colias eurytheme (assembly GCF_061535395.1). Taxonomy (NCBI): domain Eukaryota; kingdom Metazoa; phylum Arthropoda; class Insecta; order Lepidoptera; family Pieridae; genus Colias; species Colias eurytheme. Next base: position 9,589,015 of record NC_142993.1, on the reverse strand, counting down.
AAGCACTCCTGCACAGGGAAACCTTGGTCTTTCAAGTCATTGAAGACTTGATCGGCAGAGATCTCTTTGGGGATCCCTTTTATAACGACTCTTAAAGAGCGTTCCTCCGGAAGGGGGAACGAATGACCGCCTATGTTTTGGTCTCTAAGATAGGCCGTAAAAACCCTATGGTGGGTTGACGTAAGCAATTGGACACGTATATTGTCCTTAGTAGGGCGAGCTTTGAAGGAGATTCCTTCACTATCTAAAAAGGCTGAGATCTTCAGCCACGCGGACTTATCCCTCACGTAGACGGCGGTTTACGCGTCGCGGCGTTGCCCGCGGTCGGGCCTTCGGGTGCCTGAGGGGCGGATGCCTGAGGGGCGGGGGGCGCACGGCTAGATTCGGCGCGCGCGGAATCGCGAACGGTCGCGTTCCGTTTGGCGGGCGGAGCAGCATTTTTTAGTTTGCGTTTCTTTTTATTTGTAACGGTTTCGAAGCCGTCTGACGAATTTGAGGACTCCGCCTCCGAAGCTATCGACTCTGGAGCGCTCTCGCACTCCATAACGGTCGGGGCTTCGAACCCCGCTTCGACTGCCACTGGGGACAGCGGTGGGGACTCAGGAGAGTCCCTTAACGGTTGCGCAACGGGCGCGGCAAGTTTTTGAGCCCCGGCGGCGCTGTGTGCTTTAAATGCATCCAGCACCTCCGGGTTCTCCCTGACTAAGAAAGCCATAAAGGCTTTTATATCTAGGTCCTCCAACGAATCGGACATCCTAACGGTTTTTATTTTTCCTACTCGTCGTCCTAGCGGCCCTCCCCGCTTCCGGGCGGGGGGGGGGTTGTGTGCCTACACGTATGTATGTGAGTGTGGTGTGTTTGGTGCGTCCCGCTGGTGATAGCGGGGTGAGGTTGTCACTACCTAACAGTTCGCAGGGGTCTTGGAGTGACCCCCTGCGAAAGCGTGACGTGGACCCGTCAGGAGTAGTTCTCGGCCGAGTCCGGGCGCTAGCGAGCAGTTGGAGTACCTGCCCGCCGTGGCAGTGCCTACTAAGAGGACACAGTCACCGAAAAGCTCCCGAAGCGGTGAGGCTGTACGCCGTTTATACAAACGTGCGGTATCTGCGCCCCACAGATACTTCCACCGGATGGTGTTAATTTCTCCGAAGCCCGTTTGACACCGTTAGGTGGGCAACGGAGAAACCGCGACTGGCGCGTCGAGAAACAAGAAAGTTAGTTGTACGCTGCGAGTGCAGCTGCGGTTGCACCGCGACTGACCAGGTAGTAAACTACCTGAGCAGGCGGGGTGGGACCGGTCGCTTATCGGTCGCTATTGTTCACAACAAAGGCGCGGGTCACTTCCCGGAATTTGCCTTTCGGCGAATCTCAGGTAGCGGTCCCCCGTCTCTACGGAGAACAATAGACGGCAGGTAGGGCGCTCTTGCTAAGCACGAGTGCTCAGCTCGAGTGCCAAACCCGGTATGCCTACCTCTCCCAAGTTAATATAGTAAGTATAAAGTATTTAAGAAAAATCTTACCACAGAAAAATGAGCAAGCATCCAGGAATCGACAGTGCCAGCTGCAGATCCCTCCAGTTCGGCAATACAATAGACAACAGAGAGACGATGACGTAAGCCAAAGGAAGCGGGAAAAAGTTGCACACGCCGGCAATTGTCACCCATTTCCCGCCAACAAGTTCCACAGATAATACAAACGCTGCATAGACCACAGATACAGATACGAGTCCCATGATCAGTCTCACTATAACGTATTGGACGTATGAGCTGACTAGCAGAGAGAGGATGGCTAATGCGCTCTGTGTAGCTGCCATAGCCATTAAAATGCGTTTGCGGCCGAATCTGAAATTTCATATTAAAATTACACAAGATGATGATAAATGGGGAAGTAAATTCCCAATATTCTAAATTTTCAATCCCTGAACGACGAGGATTTTGATGATAAATTGTTCAAGGTGTTGAGAAAATATCTATTTAAAATTTATTGATTTTATTGAACATCGTCTAAATATAGATATTTCTCGTTATATTTTTAAAAAGTTATTATTGTCATTTTTATCATACCTTAACATATGAAATGTGTATTGTTCTAATTATCTACCTATTAAAGAAAACCTACATTAGATGATACCTACATTAAAGTAAACATCGTTATTTTACGCGATAACACTAGCTTAATTACAAAAGGTGAACTTAGCTTATTAGACCCAACAATCATAAATAATTGCACGATAAGAATCTTTGTTTAAAAAGAAGTGGTTATTCCATTTTTGCAACCATACAAAATATAAATTATTTCTTTTGTTTAAATGTATGAAGTACAAAATATAACATGATTAAAATTTTCTATAAAGTTAGATATAACAACAACATTATGTAATCAAATTGGGCGCTATACATAAATAATTTTTATAATGTATTAATTATGTATAAATAGTATAAGTACTAAACTTTAAAAAACATGTTATAAACCAAGCGCCTGTGAGAAAAACAACGCAAACAATATCTATTTAATTAAGCTTATGAACCTTTTACATAGAGTATTGTCTTTTCCCAATTCCTATGTTTATCTCGATCGAGACTAGAAGTCAAATAAATTATCTTACCTATCTGAAATCCAGCCTCCTACAACGCCTCCAATACCCACACCAATCAAGAACACCACTTCAGCCAGATTCGTAAGACTAGCTTTGTCACACACAAGCCCCCATTCTGAAATGATCGTGTCCCCAACCTCGCTTCTATCGAAGCCCCATCTTTCACACTTTTGAAATGAGTCCAACACTGGAGCTGTGAAATTCATGATGCTTTCCACAGTAACTTCACTAGACAGAGTTCGTACGTAGCACCCGCCCTGTGGCTGGCTATAGTTGATCCAATTTTCTAAAGGTAATGTCGATAGATTGTCCGGCCGTTCGCACCAGAACTTTGTGGCTTTTGCCTGAAAATCGCAATTGTGTAAATTACATGATACATAGTTATGATACATATTATTATATACAAGTTTGAACTACATGGAATAAAAGTTCACACGTCTTTAAATAATATATATTTGTATTTTATTAAATGATGAATCCTTAACAACAAACATACATTCTGCGTAAATGCATAGGACTTTTGATAAAAATAAAATCAGAACCCTTCCTTGTGGAAAACCACAACGTGATTTACTGTTCTCACGATTACAAAGAAAAGGGCGATTTAGGAGAATTGTATTGTATTTTATTATACACAAGTTGAATAAGATCACGATACTTGTGTTTCAAATGAAAACATATCGTCATTTCATCTTTTTTGTAAATAAGATACTGAGGTTTTTAAGATCATGAATTTTTTATTTTCCTATTGAAACTTATAATCTTCTTATATAAAAAAAAGCGGCCAAGTGCGAGTCGGGCTCGCGCACAAAGGGTTCCGTAGCAGCAAATATAATAAATTACAGTTAAATCAACCTATCTCAAAAACTATAAGAGATACTTTGATCAAACCAAAAATCGTTGAAAGAGTTAATTAGCATGCATCACCTCTATTTTTTTTAGAATTTTATACCCCGTAGTTATAAAAATAGAGGGGGGGGGACATACTTTTTACGACTTTGAGAGCTGATATCTCAAAAACCGTTCACTTTAAGAAAAATGTTTTTTAGAAAACTTTATATCATTTTAAAAGACCTTTCCATTGATACCCCACACGGGTATGTACATCGAAAAAAAAAATTTCATCCCTCAGTTACATGTATGGGGGGCCCCACCCCCAATTCTTTTTTTTACTATTTAGTGTCATATTTTTGTAGCGGTTCATACAACACATATTCCCATCAAATTTCATCACTGTAGTACTTATAGTTTCCGAGTAAATCGGCTGTGACAGACGGACAGACGGACAGACGGACAGACGGACATGACGAAACTATAAGGGTTCCGTTTTTGCCATTTTGGCTACGGAACCCTAAAAATGAATCGCAAAATGTGTTGGTAAGCGCATAACTCGAGAACGGCTGAACCGATTTCGATAATTCTTTTTTTATTATATTCCTTGAAGTACGAGGATGGCTTTTATGTAGAGAAAACGTAAATATGTACCACGGGCGAAGCCGGGGCGGACCGCTAGTATCATCATAAGATTAGGCTCAGCTCAGCTCATACGTCCAATCTCTATCACAATATATCTATTGTAAACGACAGTACCATGACAAAGTGAAATATTTGAACTCACCGTGAAAGTAGGCAAAAAGATATGGAATGTACAGGGGAATGAAAAGAGCGACAGCAGGAAGGTCATCATCAGCTGCCAGCGCCCATATTCACCGATCACCGACGATACCACGTCAGGGCCTGACTCATCATCTTCAGGTATTCTTGGCTTCTCTTTGTGAGGGCCTTGGCTTGGGATTACTGAAAAGATTATAATTATGTAAAGAAAAAATGTACTTAAGTATATGTAATTCCAATAATTTCAAGTTGTGTTTAACTTTTAATTTTGGAGTTTTATTACTCTACTTTAAACAAGGTCTCTTCACTCTCTACATAGGTTTTTTGATGCATTATTAACCGATGCTTGTTACTACTAGTATAGTACCTATTATTATATTATCATCTGTGCTTGCTACCGAAACTCGTGATGTGTACTTCGAATTTTAGTTATTATTAGTTAAAAAAAATATTATGGCATGACTTAGCAATACGAGATATTCTTTAGATTAAATTCCAAAAACACATCCTTATATTCATGAAGATGAAAACAATAAAATGGCAATGACTAGGTAGAAACCGCACTGATCACGAGAAAGAAAAAACATCGTTTTATAAATCATTCATGATTCAGTCATAAATACAATAACTTAATTTTTATAAACATAACTCTTTCTTTAGAATAAAGTTATCAGAATTTAATGCAATGCTCGTATTTGAATATTGTGCAACCTAACTACGCAGTCTAAACTCTAAAGTACCATTTCGTGTCTAAAATCGGAAAAATTATGTGTTTCTAACTACTGTTAATGCCTGTTTTAGTACATTTTTTGCTGATTGGATACATTAATGCATATCACGAAAATCTAAGGTTTTGCGTCAAAAACAATGATTTATGAAACGGTAACTAAGCTTGTAAATCTATATATTAATTCCTACTGAATAATAAATATTTACAATATATTAATAGAAGTGTGAAGAACTGGGTCAATGAAAATGATAATAAACTTCCATATACATATTATGTTCATATAAATTATGCTTTCTCGAAGCATTATATAATTGCTATCGATAATATACGTTCAATGATGTTGATACCTACTTATCATGTAGTAGTCCATCCATAAATTAATATAAATATAATAATAATCAATCATTTTTTTCTTTATATTTTCACACTATTATATTGAAAGAGAAAGTTTTTGGCCGACTTTTCTCTGAAAAAACTGTTTTCTGATCCGGTGGGTAATAATTTCTTGATACTTAGATCTACATATTATTACGACGATACTAGGTTTAATTCAATTTAACGGTTAGATAGGATTAAATTGAGATATTTTGTACCTTTAAAAATATACCTAACTAATATGTTTCGTAATTTTGATCGATACTTGTAACTGAATCAAAGTTCTAATAGATGTCAAATGCAGGTGTAGGTATATTGATTACGTAATAAGTGCAACACCTCATAATATTCATTTGTTTCGTTTATTGAAGCAATCACTGTATTTATAGCGCTTTGTTTATGAACAGTTAATGTTTCTAATGGCTTCTAGAAATGTGTAGGAAACTTAGACTAATTGGAAACATGAGGAAAAAATGAAATATTATCTAATAAAGAAAAAGAAAGGCACAAAGTTCTTCATTAAAACAGGCTTATAAATAAACGCAGAAACGGTTAATCGTAATACATAATAGAATATAATGATGTACTAAAAAAAGACAAAAGTTACGTAGTAAAATAAATCAATGTCAGCTACCTTGACAATGAACTAACAGGTGATAATGTACTTAACGGTTTGAGTCATTGTATTTAAGATATAATGAAAACTGCAAAATAAAAAATTATGTCTGATGTGTCAGAGGATATAGTCTCATATAAATATTTACATCACATTATAATAGTTCATTGAATATCACAGAATGGTCCTCAAATAAATCAGTCTATTTTATATAAATCTCATATGCTAATGCAGTTTTTGATGGTTCAGAAAGAATTATCTTCCTCATCTTTTGTATTATTTTCTTAGTATTTTAAAAATCAATCACTGTCACACGCTTTATTTTCATATATTGTTGTCGAGTAATTTGAGTTCGTTCTTTACACATTATTTTGTTTTTCAGAAAATATTTCTTCCTTAAATTGCAATAACATGCAACTAATTACAGAAATTAAATCGTTTGTGTTTAGTTATAATCAACAATAATCCAACACAATAATTAAGATAAGGCATACTCGTCACTGTCTTATTATTTCATGTACTTTAATTTCATCAAGTTTAGATAAAACCATAAACAAAACAAAAAACTGTCAATGACGATGAACAATACATTGTCTTATCTATTTTGTAAAATAATAACATCATTGTATCTATTTCGTAGATGCATATGATAAACAATAAGAGATTATAATTTAAAAACACTTCGTTTGCTCTCGTTTTACGATACAATTTATGACACGCCGTAGTTCGAAGTACATCACAGTAACTTGTAAACAAATGCAGGACAGGCGTCTTAAATGATATTATTCTTCATCAGGCGAATAGTTTGCATTTGGGGCCAAGGCTGGAAAACGTATAGATTTCATTAGACTACGATTAGTAAGAACCCACTGCATAAACACGCTAACACGCCCAAGTACCTACTATCATTAATTATCCAATTCGTTTTAACACGCGCCGTTTTATTTTTTGGAAGTAATAATTGAAACGTATCCAATAATTAAAATAAAAATGTTTCAAAACTCATAATAATTGATGCAAATTTTAACAAATCCCTTATTTTGTCGTAATTAATTTTACTATGTACATATTAGTAAATTATAGATTACATACATAAATACTGTATGTTTGCTTCATTAAATCAATTATTTTGTATTCCTCTTTTACCGCAAACCAAATGTTCTAAATAACGTCTAGATTTTGTTTTTATTAAAATTTATATCTTTACATTGTATACAAATCTATTTGCCAATGACCTGCTTTCCTTTCCTCACCTCAATATTTATGTTATGTTGAAACTATTGTCACACTTTGTAATTCGTTGTCACGGTCGTTAATTGGTTGTTCTTCCCGCCAAAAAATCGATTAGCTTTACATTTGACACTTCCTAGCAATCGTCAAGTAATTAAATGTTCACCTTCCTTGATTTTTTATGAAAAAATTTCGTTAAATTTCGTTAAAATGCATTTGCATTCTGATAAGTTTTAGTGCCAAGCCAATTTTGCTCTATCTTTACATTTTTTTTACATTTTCAAGAAATAATTATTTAATTTTCTACATGACACTTTGTAGTGATTCATACTTAAATTGCATTGTAGAGTAAATTAAAAAATCACGCAGTGTGCACATAAAATAAAAGTGAAATAATAAAATTATATTTAAGTACTTATACAGGGTTACTTGTAAAACACCAGCAACCTCGCAGGACAAGATAGCTAACATCATAAGTAACAACATTTGTTCTACGACTTTTGGCATAACGCAATAAATTATTTTTAAATGATTTTTTAAACTTTTATTGTACTCTCCTTACATTTGTAAGTCTATGTTCTATTAATTATCGGATGGACGACGCGACGCCCCCTTCCCCCTCTCGTTCGCTTTTTGTTTACGTAATTTTTGGGAGGCGTAGAGTTTATAATATTCAGACGGAAAATTAAATGAATATTTATTTTTGTATGAAAATAAAATCTAACAAATTATCAAAAGTCGTAGAACAAATGTTGTTACTTATGATGTTAGCTATCTTGTCCTGCGAGGTTGCCGGTGTTTTACAAGTAACCCTGTATACGAGACTAATCTCTTTATACTACATTAAGCGATATAATATATGTATATATGGAGATGAGCTAACTACGACGCGACGGTATTAAATTAAAAAGAGTAACATGATACGGCATCACTTTAACTTTCATGACCCATAAACGAACGGACTTGCTTATTAACGTGAATTACAAAATTGCACCTTAGTTTCGACGACCGATTACGATTTATAGTGAGAGAAGTATCCGGCAGTTTTCTTCCGCTATTCCTTTGCGTGGCACAGTTTGGCTTTCGTCTGATATACTTATATGACCCATATCCCTACGATTATTATTATGTGCCTTATCAATGGAAAGAAAACAAATTCATTGCTTTATTGGACATATAAATGTAGAGGTTCATTTATCAAGTTTATCAGAATTCTTTTCTGGGTTTACGTACTTATCAAAATGCATATCGATAGAAGCAACAAATTCATATTATTTGGTATCAAATGTTCTGTAAGATACAACATTTTGTTAATCGCGATCAAGCAATTTAACTCCCTTCCGTCTTTTTACTACGACATATTTCCTAAGTTAGAACCCAAATATTTTATGTCATGCCCTTTTCAAGGTTCTGCGAATTGAATGTAGGGTAAATTAAAAAGAGAACATATTATACGCAAATCTTTAACGTCGCGTCTTAAGCTGATAATAAAATACTATTTTTTATTTATACTTTTATCTATGTAGCACAAAACCGCGTAACATAAGGTCAATTTAATTTATAATTGCCATTTCTATGCCGATATGATTTTCATAGAGATGGCGACGTAGATAATATAAAAATAATACCAAAATTAATATCATATTAAGCATGTAAAACAACATTTGAGAAAATCTGTAGAGCCGTAATATTTCTTAAATATGAATGTGTTAAAAAGAAAAATCTTTAAATAATTTTCTAATGTTATGTGATTTTTATCTAAAGTATAAAACGTCCGTCAATGTTTTGTACATTGAAATCTAGAGCCTTAATTAATACCTGCAATGAAATGTACCTACTATAAATAGAAAACTTTTATAAAAGTACAAAATATTCGAATGCTATGAGCCTCCTGTCTATTACTTACCCTTTATAAATAACTAGGGATGTAACGATACCGATACCAATACCGATATATTAGTATCGCCGATAATAAATCAACCGATACCGATATTTTTTTTATTAAATTCTTTCTTTTCTTTTATGTTTTTGCATTGTATTCATTCATATTGTTTTATTTCTGTTTCTGTAATAGTGTTAAGGAAGAGCGGAACCTCCTGACACAAGCATTTTATTTGCTTACTAGGAGTGTTCCAATCTTGTATCTATCCAATTTGTTTATGTAAAGGAAAGAAAGAAATAATTTTGATTTTTTTTTAATTTTTAACGTGATAACGTTTTTAAAATCGTTTTAGTCGGGTCACGGGTGACATGTTCATAAACTTGTTTCACACGAAAACCTCACGAGCGCGATCGCAGGTATAACGAGAGAGAGACGGACCGATCTCCCGTTTCATCTCGAGCGCTGCCACTGCATTATGTTATCACGTAAACATCTCGATCGTAAACCTACTTTACAAACAACCAATTTTTTTGATATCAAATAATTCAAAAATCCGCGCCCAATGAACGATGCGGGAGGCCGCCCGCGCGTGCGCACTTTGTTTTCTGAAAAAACTCTACCAATTATAGTAAACTTTTATTAGGTACTGATTGTATGTGTATTACTTAAAGTTTAACTGACTTCGTAAAATAATAATACTAAAATAAATGGTTTTGTTGTTTTTTGATTTGGCATTTTTATTTAAAAGAATACGATTAACAGTTGTCTCTGTTAAATGTTGGTAACTTTTTATGCATAATTCACTATTTATTTTTCTACCAAGCCATCGATATCGGTATCGGTATCGGTATCGCCGATACATTACTACAAATATCGGTATCGGTATCGTATCGGCAAAATCATGTATCGTTACATCCCTATAAATAACCTTGTTAAGGTGTCGTAAATATTGCTCTGTTAGCTTTGGCTAATGTGTTGTTATTAGTGGAGCATTAAACTATTGGATAGTACTATTATATATTCTGTGATATTGGTATTATTTTTAATAAACTCGAAGAAAACAGCTATAAGTCTTAACTTAAGACTATTTATCTAAGGATAGGTACCTCTATTTTTGAGGGTACCTATTTTATATAATGTGTCTTATTGATTATTGATAATTTTGATTGAATACCAAGTTTTTTACATTTTTTTTTCGATATAAATGTAGATTGTAGGTAGGTATATACATAGTATAGGAGATACCGGAACTATTTTGCATGAAAATACTCAATTTGAAAATACCGTTTTTGGCTATTTTATTTCGCCTCGAATATTCCCACTGATCGTATAAATTAATATTATATAAACAAATTCACCATCTCAATGACATCAAGGAGATTTGGTTGACGACCTCTGATGACATAACGCGCATCTCCAAGGTAATTTCCTTTTTATTATCATTGTTTTAAATAATTTGCTACATATGGAAATGCAATTAAATACCTATCAGTATTCAATATCTTATGGGCATAAATTGTAGCAAATATTCAGACAAATATACAAAAAAAATCGGTTGATAGTCGATACTTAATAGTCTAGTTTTATTTAGTTATACCTAGCATAGTATTATATTATCTGTGTTTAAACTTACATAATATATCCTCGTAGTAATGTTATGTAACTTTTCTTTGAATGACAAGTAGCATGGGGACCTGAGTCTATATTGGAAAGATATGTTAACATCTTACTAGAGTTTGTATATGTTTTTGACACAGTAATAATTCGAGGAATGTCGAATTTAGGTATACTGTGGATTAGTAAATATTGCTTTATTGAATTTGTAAACTACGTATGTATTACTAAATAAGTTCAAAACCCAATTAAACTTAAACTCAAAAATTTATTCTTATAGACTGCGTTTAGAAACGCTTTTCAAACGTCAAAATACAAAAAAAAATACCACAGGTTCGGAAATAAGTTTATTAAAAGTCAAACCTACATTCTACTTACGTGAATGATTAAACAATCAACTCTTCCTTTCTTTTACCAATACATTAACGCTTTGTTATATACGCTGTACTATTTTGTACAAGTATCCTCATCTGTACTAGGGGACGAGTCCGGAAACAAACACATGAAGCTGATTCGTTGTGACTACGGTCACTGGTCTCATTACTGCGATATAACGTCTCTTCCGCTTAAGGGACCTATCGATATTGGTGAGCCCTGATGCGTCGTTATAAGGTACGTCACTATAAGGGAATCATTGGAGAAAGTTGAATCAAATACAAAAAAAAAAAATTTCATGTTAGCTCTGACGCGATGTGAGTTGATGAACGGTCGGTAAACATACTGTATCGTTTTTTTGGAGAAAATTGATTAAAATAGAAACACAGAAGTAATTCGTGATGGATCTGAAGGTACTTTGTGAGTTTACGAACGATCCTTAAACATTATGTTTTTAACTTCTGAACTTACGAGTTTAATAATTGCCAAACAATTAATTAAACTGTTAAAATTTGTACCTATATGAGAATTCACAATATCCTACAATATATTCAAATAGTGATGGGAAATAGAGTTCTTATTTCTAAAGACAAAATTTTAATCGATTAGGACTCTCCATTTTAACATTTCTTATATAAAAACTGTATTTTCCTCGACAAAGGAAATCCACTATTAATGTCTACAATAAGGCATTGACATCGCTATCATAATATATATTATCAAAAACCATTCAAGCTGAGTTAATAATAAAAACAATGGAATATTAAAAATGGAATATTAAAAAAACTTAATTGATTAGCGCGTCAACAGGAGGACTAGGAAATGATTGCCATAAAAAGTACGTAAAGGATGACCTTGTTGAAGGAAAGTGAAAAGTGCCAAAATTTATACGAAAAGCTTAAAATAGATTCATTAACATTTTAACAATTATCACTTACTAGCCTCGTTTGTTTACCTCATATTAAATTATAGAAAGGTAAAGGTAACATTACATTTTATTAATTTAACAACATGTTTTTCCCTTCATTTTTAATTAATTGATGTTTGTAATGTGTGTAATGATAAATGTAATGACATTTCAAAACGCTCTGCAGTGTTGTAACAAACAAAATGTTGTTGCATACGTAAGAACAAATTTCAAAACACCGTGAACAGGTTATCTCTTGTAAGCTTTTATAAAATTTATAGTTTCCTATTATCCTCTTTTTTATAGTGGAGAATGCATTTAGGCATACCCAGAGTGCTCGGGGAAAGGAAATTGTCTTAATTTAATTCAAATGTTCTTAAATGAAACAACAGGGTAATACGGACGTAAACATATGTATATTAGAATTAGTATCCATTTATCCTCACACAAGTTTTTGTTTAAATTAAAGTGAGGTTATACATATTATAAAAATATGCTTTATTACAACACAAATTATATAAACTTTTAATTATAAAGCGGATAATAATAAACGCCTTATTGTCCAAACATATTTATTTAAGGAAATGAACACCTAATTCTTTGTGATATTTATAATTTCCGAATAAGTTAGCCATAACAGTAGGATATATAAAGGACGTCAAGTTATTAATAAAAATAGCTAGGTCATTACTATAATAGTGATTTTCCTTTTGCCTTTTGTAATATCCTAAAGAAATAACATAAAGGCCACCCTGAGAGGCTGAGAGGAAAACTATGAGTTTGAAAAATTGTCCATCTATGCTAATATTATGAAGCTTAAGAGTTTTTTGGTTGCTTGTATGGTTGAACGCGCTGATCTCAGGAACTATGGGTCTGATTTGAAAAATTATTTCAATGTTAGATAGTCTATTGATTGAGGAAGGCTTTAAGGTTATATATATCATCACGCTAAGATTAATAGGAGCGGAGCAATTCAGGTTAAACCATGGGGCAAAGCTTGTATGTGATATTTGTGAGTTTTACTCAAAATGTTTGTAATTTAGCGTAATTTTTTTTGTTCTCTTGTAGGAAGCAAGGTGAAAATTTGCAAGCATACAATAAGCATATACACGTATGCTAATTTATCCTATTATATTTGTAAGACCGTGAAAAAGATGCTCTTTATTTTGGCGAAGCTATATAGAATATGATGGCATAAAATAAAAATAATGTAGATTTGTTTTTATTTGCATTTGAAAAATCAATTTAATATGTACATTTGCTACTAAACTAATCTTTATTTCATTAACAGTCAAGGTGTATTTATAACAATACAGTAGTTAAGTAGATATTTTGAAATACTGAATATTTCATGAAAGCGAAAGTCAAGATTGAGTAGAACTTGAAAACAAATGCGACTAACGTTCTTTGATAATTTATATGGTACTCGCGGTCCGCCCCGGCTTCGCTCGTGGTACATGTTTACGTTTTCTCTTCATAAGAACCATCCTCGTACTTCAAGGAATATTATAAAAAAAGAATTATCGAAATCGAAACCGTTCGCGCGTGATGCCGTGGCCAAGGGTAATAACTAATAACTAATAAGCATTCTCATTCATTCATTTATATTAAAAGATATACATTGTAATATTGTATGAGAATTTGAGCTCTCAAAATAGACTAATTATGCATAGAAGTGAACAAGGATAATACTTAAAGGAAATTAATAAAATAATTATTACATGTAATAATGTTCAAAATACTAGTTCGTTAAATAATTGGATAAGATAAGCATCTAATAATCGTGTTAAAGTTAATATTTTAATCTTTATATTTAGATAACAGTTTCCTTTTAATGCAAATATATTTTGCGCCTTCCTTGAACTATACAATTGCGTGTAACAAATATTACTTAATATGAATTATGGCTTAATTATTTAAATCAAAATATAATAACATTCCATATTCATTTTTATGTAAATTATAATATTTGTTTATTTTTTCGTTAAAGAATTAGCTAGAGCTAAGACTTAGTTTTAGTCAAGTCGATTCATCTCCTACAAAATAGCGAACTTTCGTTAGTTAGATATGAAAAAGCATGGTACCTACTTGATCAATTTATAAAAAAAAATATTGCTTCTTCTAACCACATCCTGACTATATAAATAATGAGGTTGTACCTACTATGACTGCTCTATTTCAGAAACCTTTTTCCCATTGATAATTGCTTTGTTTGAGCCTTGATAACCCAAATATTAAGTACTTATCAAGATTAAAATTATTTCGCTTTATACAATGAATTATTTGCAGTTTGCTTTATTTTTGTAATTGTGTTTGTTTCGCGATACGCAAGTTGCTCTACCGCCAGAATCTAACGGTCTTTATGAATTAATACCATACTATTAATTAATTAATTAGCAAACGTAATGTATTATCTGATAAAATAATAATCAGGAAGTGTAACATGCCCCAATATCTAAGTATACTATAATTATTATATTGTATAACCTAAGAGGTTATTGTGCGATAAGCCGTGATTGTTTGTGTTGACAAGAATAACAACAGACGCGTAATAACTAGTAAGAGCGTATACGCACTATGCGGGTAGCCGCATTGCGGGTAGCCGTCCGGCTGACCGCAAGCACAATTATGTACGTAATATTCATTTCTATGCGCACTGCGATCCGGCTACCGCAGACCGCACAGTGCGCATAGAAATGAATATTACGTACATAATTGTGCTTGCGGTCAGCCGGACGGCTACCCGCAATGCGGCTACCCGCATAGTGCGTATACGCTCTAAGTTACGCTAAAATAATAGCCGTAAGTGTACTGTCAAGTGTCATAATATTGTTCATTGATATGTTACAATATTGTACACGTTTCCATTTGCGTTATTTATTTAATTAAGTGATTATATTTATATAAATTATACGAGTATGTTATGTAGATTGGTAATGAAATTCAAACGCTTTATGACTTTTCTTTCTGCCTGAAAATATTTAGTTAATTACATTTTTTTATAATTAGATAATAAAAATATATGAAACATCTGTTTAGTTAATAATCAACGAATGATACCTTTGATGATTGTAATTTTGGTTACCTACATACTATATGAATTTTATGAAAAAAAAATATATTATTTGCTCTCGAAAATATATTTCGATTATTTTCTATGAAATATGAAGATACGTGTATTTCATAATTAGAGAGGTAGCTAATTAATACATTTTCTTATTGTATCGTTGGTAGAAACTAAGAACCGGTTCTTGTTATCATAACGATTAAATACTGATAATAGCTATGTGCATGTAACTGATTGTACTTTTACAAACAATAATAAAAATATGTAGCAATTATGCGACCTTGCTTTGCCTCGGTTTCACAAAAGAAAAGTTACGATATTTACTATCTAAAACATTTATGTCATAAACAGCAAAACTGTTTAAATATTAATTTTTTTTTTCAGAATTATTTCAGAACTGGTAATCAGTTTTTTTCAGCTTTTTTTACCTTTTTTTTATTCTGACATGACTGCAAAGGCCTATGAATAATTCATAGGCCATAATCATTTATTCGTAAATGGTAATGTTTTCAAATGGGTACGCGGTCATTAAAATATTTTTTCTTGGTAAATCATTGATTACCACGAACATGAAGTAACAATGGGCAAGGCGAACCTCTCTATATTTAGTTGTAGACTGCAGAATGTTACCCGTTCACTTGAACTGATTCTGGTTTAAAGCAAAAA
This sequence comes from Colias eurytheme, assembly GCF_061535395.1. Classification (NCBI taxonomy): domain Eukaryota; kingdom Metazoa; phylum Arthropoda; class Insecta; order Lepidoptera; family Pieridae; genus Colias; species Colias eurytheme. The sequence goes on along the minus strand of NC_142993.1, from coordinate 9,573,346 downwards.
CTAAACATATTAAATTATAACACTGTAAAAAATAGATCTGGATATTATAAAAAGGTTTTTATGTGCATTCATTTAATTCCGCGTGCTGTATCGTGCATATTGATGGATTATACCTATTTTAAAAATGTTCTAGAACAGTTCTTTGTTTTATAAAGCTTGGATTCGAAACGATATTTCATATAACGTGTGATAAATTTTTATTAAATAATATTTAAGAGATTTGAGTATTCAACCCTAGGGGCTAGGATATTGCTCTAATGTTTACTAATAGGCAATGTAAATAATAGTTACAGTTAGAGTAACGGGTTCATCATTGTCGTAGGTCATGTATATCATTGATGATTCCGAAGTATGATAAAAATAAATGTTTACATACTACGAATGAAGGTAAGGTATGGTAGCCAAATATTTTAATTTTTAACAAAAAAAAACAACGAAATTTAATTAAACTTAACTAGTTTGGCATGCTGGAGTGCATCTTGAATTTAAATAAGAATTCGTGTTTTATTGTAGAGTAGGTATTATAAGTATGTCTTGTATAGTGTTCTATAATATATATTTTCCTCCGTGACTACTATACTATAGTAGTCATATTTTATGTAATAATATGCTACATATTCGCGGATGTCGAGGGTGTGATAAAATTACACGCAGCAAATTACCTACGCTCAATTGAGTTACTACTTAGTGATAGTATTTGGCATTACAATATCATTATATCTACACTAATATTATAAAGAGGAAAACTTTGTTTGTTTGATTGTAATGAATAGGCTCATAAACTATTGGACCGATTCTAAAAATTCTTTCACCATTCGAAAGCTACATTATCCACGAGTAGGTAATATAAGCTATAAAACATTTAGGTATCACGGGCGAAGCCGGGGCGGACCGCTAGTCACAAATAATACCTATAATACTATACATTATACTATAGATTCATAAAGGCCCTTGCACTACAGCTTTACTTGGGTGAAAACACTATAAAAGTTGCCTGTTTGTTCAGTGTAAAACCGGTTTAAAAGTAGTAGATATTACATTTAATTAAAGCCTAGACTATCCCAGATCTTCAACAAAATGTATCCTCTGGCTTAATACTGGTTACAAAAATATTCTTTGACCCAATATCATATTTTATTATACTCTATCTACATCTACATGTAGGTACATGTTTTATCTGTGGACAAAAGGAGCGGGTATAGTGCCACACTTGGCCACAAACTTAACTGACCCGGTGACGGTGTCACTGATGTCGATTTTAGTGCTGCTAAATAGTATTTCCCCGGATGCAAGGGTAAAAATAATGTCATTGCCAATGGTGTAAATTAACATTAATAAGTAACTTTTTATATAGACAAAATATTCCATATGAAAAGTCTGTGAAAATGTGACATTTCAAAATGGCGGCACGTAGTTCCAGTTTTTGCCACCGGGTCAGTTAAGTTTGTGGCACTGTACTTACAAATGCAACAAAAAAGTGACGAGATGTTTCATTCGTTAAAAAGAAAGAGATAATGAACCGCTGCACTGATATATTATTTCATATAAAGTCGTCTGTATATTGTTGAATTTTTTGCATGAAATCAGTCTAATCCTTGAGTTGTTTTCGGTTTCTTGATCTTAATATAGCGTGATAATTAGTTAATGTAGATAATAGATACAACAATTACTGTAATGGATTTGATTGCAGGTTTACGAATTAATCTTACTAATTGAACATCCTATATTATATTTCTAATAATTACTTAAAATAAACAAAAACCTATGTTTGAAATGATTTGAATTTGAAGTATAGGTATTTAATGAAGTGTATTCGACTACTATTATAACCGTGAAAGTTCAATAGGAGGAAATAATAGAATGGCATTGATGCAGGAATAGACTACTTTTCCTGGACTACACGAGTGAACCTGCAGGTTGAAGCTTGTATTATTAATTATTATACTAGCTAAATAAAATATATGAACGCTGATTTAGGTACTCTACATAAGTAATTGATTGAAATAATTATTTTATTAGTTATGGCATTTTAAATGATTCTTCTGTAACGTGCATCGTGAAGTGTATCAATTAAAACACTTGAGATTAATTGAAATGGCAGGAGAATAATGTATTTCCTGAACAAACCTGAAACTGAATAAAATTGTTTTGTCATGAAAGGTTATTTTCTATCAAGCTAAGTAGTTCGAGGCTTGTTGATAACGTTCCTTATAGCCTGTTCAAATTTTTTGGTGAAGATTTTTTATAACTGATAATATATGTATAGATAGACCAGTCACTAGACCAAACAAATTACAAAATAAATTCAATTTTTTATTGCGATATATACGATAAGATATTATGTACATTTTTTGTTACATTCAATTTATTCGTTATTTCATTTAATTATTCATATTGCATTAACATATTAAAACTTTGATTGAATATATAGCAAAAAATGTGCATAAATTTTTTAATCCATTGTGTAGATACTAGATACAATAAAGTCGATCGACCGCTAAGACAACCGTCTATCAGCCAAGCGACAAATTAATTTTCATTTCACGTTTCTACTGTAATACATTGTGATACATATATCTTATATTGTCCCTAATTCTGTTTGATTACGAATTACTGAAAGGCTTTTTGATAAGGATTTTTTTTGTACACATATTATGTAGATCTAAATAATGGCACTATATTTTTGCAATATTTTTACAAAACATTACAAAGATTTTCAAGAATGGAATATGACAATGCTTTATATTGCAATAAAGCGTGCGCTTTTGATCTTAGTTATAATGCTTATGTTGATGAAATGAGGTCATTCTAGGTAAGAATTTAAATTATTCAATTCCTCTGGTCTAGAACAAGCAATACCGGATGTTTTATGATAAGCTCAATCCCTTCGTTGAGAACCACGTACTATGTCTAGTTACTAGGCCATAAAAATGTATATTTCTAAATTACTCAATACTAATACCAAAATGCAAGTTTTTATTCTTGCAGTTTCTTAACCGTTGTTATTACTAAATAGATTTTATTTGATATACTGATTACAAATAGTGAAATAATTATTTTAAAGAGTGAAGAGTGAAAATGAGTTTTTTTTTTAATTTTGCTACGAATTAGTTTCGTCATAAAAATTATCGAAGTCAGGGAACCAAATTCTAATGTATCAATGAAATTTCAGAGACATATTGATTTAAATAACAGAGAAATAGTGTAACAATTGTATGACTAGTGTCAATTTGTCTTGCATCGTATATCTATTGAAAATTTACCTTGCGGTGAGGTGTAATTTTCCCCGCTGCTAACTGAATAAAATACGTAAATTCTTGTCATGTCAATATTTTGCATAAGTTGTATTTTCCGGTAATTATTTCTGTAGAAACGTTAAATAACAGATGTCATTCAATATTTGGTGGAAAAAAAAACCCACATAACCGCAAAATAATTTCCATTTTTGAGGCTTCTTAGTTGATAAATCGATAAGTAAGCTACGATATTTTGAATATCTGTATTGAATTTTGAAAACATAGACATAGACATAGACATAGACATAGACAGACATTTATTTACAATCAATAACACACACAACAACTGACAAAAATAATAACAAAACACAGAACATTACAAATAAAGCAATAAAAAAAAGAGAAATAAAAAAATAAAAAATAAAAAACAATAAATACATAGTTGTTATTATGTGCTATGGCTGTAAAATGGTTCTGGCTCAGCATATGTCATGAGTCAGTGGACTCATGACGCTGTTGATTCTGCCAGAACCCAGAAGGTAGATGGTAACATAAGAAGAGGAAACAATAAACAACAAAGTAAACGAATAATATTATGTAATATAGGTATAGGTATGATTTTTGTTATATAAAGAGTCGAATGTAAAAAAGAAGAAAGTTAGTGCATACATATATATAGGTATATAATATATGAAATTACATAAATAGGAATAGGATAGATAGTAAATAAACATTAATAAGAACAAAAGGTAACATAAATAAATGAAAGCTACATGAGAAATAAACAATAATAAAGGGGGAAATAATAATAGATACAAATGCTGCTTAAGAGGGAAGGGAATTCTGAAGTGATAAAAGATATTTTTTGAAGGCACGTCGGAAGCTAAATTTAGACTGCAGACATTTTATGGGAGGTGGTATATTGTTCCAGCATTTGGTTGCAGAGTATCTGAAACTCCCACGAAATGCTGCAGTTCTGTGTGCCGGGACTGACAACTCTTTGGTTACACCCCTGACCTCATTTCTGCTTGTTTGACTTCGCCACAATAATTTTGTATACAGATACTCGGGCGCTTTGTTCTTTACTATGTCAAACATCATACAGGCCAGAAAAAGATTTTGCCGGTTCTTAATTTTCAGGTGGTTGAGAGAATTGATGAAAGGAGTAACGTGACTACGATGTGGTATGTTTAAGCAGAAACGAGTACAGGCATTCTGTAACCTTTGGATAAGTCGCTGAGATCGTTCCAAGAGACAAGGGCCGTATACGGCTACACAATAATTCAGCTTGGATAAAATTATTGCTTCACAAACTCGAATACACAGATCGACACTGAGGAACTCTCGGATTTTATAAATTGTCTTGAGACGGAAAAAGCAATTGCTCACTATTTCCGTAACATGCTTCTCGAAGTTAAGGCCTCCATCGAAAACAACTCCTAAATTACGTGCAACAGCGACTTGCTCAAGTGGAGACGAATCAATTTTAAGGGAAGGACTGTACTTAGAAACGTAAGAAATCTGCTTTTTAGAACCAGTTATTAAAAATTTTGACTTGGAAGGATTAAGGCACAAAGAATTCCGCATTGACCATTCCGAGATTCGTTGAAGGTCATCATTAATGCTCTGAATGCAGTCTTGAACACAAAAACGGTTGATAGGGAGATATAATTGCAAGTCATCTGCATATAGGTGGTAATTACACTTTTTTAAACAATTTGTTATGTCCGCTGAGTACAAAATGAATAACAAAGGCCCCAAAATTGATCCCTGTGGAACTCCTCTTGTGACAGGATATAAGGCTGAGAAAACATTAGACCCATCAGATTTAGTAAGAACTACTTGTTGGCAGCGGCCATAAATATAAGAATAGAACCAGGACACGGAGTTCTCGTCAAAACCATAGAAAATTAATTTAGAAAGAAGAAGAGAAAAGTTGATGGAGTCGAATGCTCTGGAAAAATCAAGCAGGGCGATAATTGAAGCATGACCAGCATCTCGGGCAGTTAGAAGATTGTCCACGACATCAAGAAGGGCAGTGCTGGTACTACGTCGCTTTCGAAAGCCAGATTGATAGGCAGGAAAGATGTTAGAAGATTCACAGTACTTACTCACTTGAGCGTGGACAACCTTTTCGAGAATTTTGGAAATAAAAGGGAGGATACTGATAGGACGAAGATCTTTTACCGTTGAAGGATTATTCGTTTTGGGGATAGGGCGTATCAAAGCTGTTTTCCACTGAGAGGGGAAAACTGACGAGGCAAGGGATCTATTTATTATAGCTGTAATGGCACTAAGTGAATGCGGGAGCGTAAGGATTAACATATCTCTAGATATTCCATCTATTCCCTGAGCGTTAGATTTAATGTCCAAAATCACTTTACCAATGTAATAATCACTGACAGGAACAAAACTAAACTTATTTAGGCCGAAACGATTACTCGTAAAGAACCTAAGATCGTTCTCCTCCACGTGGTTAGATCCCGGTACATTTAAGAAATGCTCATTAATGCCATCAGCATCACATAGATGATCAGGGAGATACGAACCGCATTTGAAATTCGGAAGTACCGATCTTTTTAAATTTTTCCACAAAACTTTACAATTATTAAGGTTGGAATTAATGTCTTTGTCAAAATACGCCTTTTTTTCAGAGAATAATGTTACATTTGCCAGCTTTTTCAACGATTTATAATCCTCAAATCTATTTTTATCCTTAGTTTTACGGTATCGAGTGTGAGCATTGTCGCGTAACTGCATCAAATATCGAAGATTTGAGGTAAACCAGGGAGAAAACCTATCTCTTAACGTGACCGATTTAAGGGGCGCATAGGTATCAAACAAAGCTATTATATATTGATTCAACAAATTAACCATAGCCTCCACATCAGACAGTCTCACTATTTCATTCCAGTCAATATCATTTAGCGACTCATTAAAGTCATTTACATTAATGTCTTTTAATGGTCGGAAGGAGAATTTCTTTAGAGGAGGTTTATTTTTTTTAAATTTGAATTCAGAGACGATGAAAGCATGGGCTCCGAGATCAGGTATGTAGTCAACAATTACACCAACAGTAGCTGCATCACTACAGACGACATCAATAAGAGATTCACTATGGGAAGTAAAATGGGTGGATTCACTAACCTGATTTTGCAGTTTTAACGAATTCAGGAAATTTTGGAAACGAAGTGTATTTCTATCATCAGGGCACAGCAAATAGATTAAGAAATTAAACATCATTACGGAAAACTAAAAAGAGGCACACAGAGAATAAAGAGGTATGAAAAAAAGAGCTCTATAGCCTTTTTATATTAAAAATTAGGGTATGGCGTATCTATATTTGATTGTATTTCAATAAAAAAACGCGTAAATATCAAATCTCTTACTATTTTAATCTGTATCAAAAATGTGTAACCTACTTAAATTGTGATGAGAGATTAAAATGTGTGTCAAAATAGCCAAATAATGATAATAAATTTTAATACAAGTGTTATGGATAATAATTTATGAAATCAACTTGATGGTATAAGATAGAGCCGCTCTATCAAAAAATATCAATAACACGATCTATTCCAATTCTCCCAAAAATATTGTCCTGTCAAAAGCCTGTCAAATAATATAAAGCCTAATTATAATTAGAAATAATAATTTTGTCGTCAACTTTTTTTAATTTCTTAATCTATTTCTTTTCTTTTATCAGAGAAAGTTACACACAACGTCATTATTTTTTATCTCTTGAAATATAATTGAATTCACATCTAATACGAATTTCAATTAATGTTATGGAATCATAAACCTAGTAAACTTAGGTACTTACTTATTAAATCTGGTAACATAAAACCTAAGATAGTAAATAATATTTTTCTACAAGAACAAATGGTATTAGTAACATAGAAACACATTGTTTAAGATAAGCAGAACATTGCAATATCACGTACTTAATATAAAAATATCACAAGTATTTTTACTATTAAAACATTCCTCGTTGATTGAATACAATTTTACAGTTTATAATAATTATTCAATTTCGTGCCTCTAGGTGTCATTTAATTAAAAAAAAATAATTTTATTCATTATGTTCAAGATGATTAACCCATTAATATCTCCATTAAATATTAAGGACTTTAGAGTGAAGCATTTAAACAATAAATCTTTAAAAAAAAAATTTGGTTGCATTGTCTCGGCGCAAGGTTCTATCTTAATATTCAGGTTAAATATTGGCTTATTTGTATTCAACCAAGGCTAGAAATATAGTTACAGAATCTCTATAGAACACTTAGATATCTGCGCTGATTAAGATTTAACTGTTGAGAAGGAAAAATATATATTTGCAGTAAATTGGCTCTTAGTAAAAATGGAAGTTATGCAGAGCATCAATAAGACTTGAAAATTTAATGGAAGAAAATTTAGACGCCAGAAGTAATGAAAATAGTGATATTTTTTTCTACATTTCATGTTTAGAGCTTTTATTGTTGATCATAAACATGGATGATCACTGAGATCCTTACTAATATTATAAATGCGAAAGTAACTCTGTCTGTCTGTCAGTTACTCAATCACGCCTAAACTACTGAACTAATTTGCATGAAATTTGGTATGGAGATATTTTGATACCAGAGAAACCACGGGCGAAGCCGGGGCGGACCACTAGTATGAAATAAAATATAAAGTATCTAATCAATTTGTTTACTGTTTTTTTTTTATTAATCACTATTATTTACTATGCAATCATAAAATTATGGTAATTGTTAATACCTATATTGGGGTGGTTGGATTTAGAAATTGGAAAACTAAATTGTGCAAAAAATTGGGATAGAGCACGATTTATATAAAGTGCGATTTTTTCCTTTATCACTACATAGTATAAAACAACTTTTCCTGCAGTCTGTCTGTCTCTATGTCTGCTTAGATATTAAAACTACTTTCTGTGTTATAACTAACTAATTCATATTCTTCTTATACAGTAGATAGTAGATACAATTGACAAAAATTGGTAAAGTTTGAATACGGCAAGATATTTAATTTTACTTTCAATCCAGTTCATTAGTATAAAAATAAACGACCGTGTATATTGTAACATTACATTATAAGTATAACATTCGTACAATTTAAAAAACCCTTTCAAGGCTGAAGAAATAAATGTAAAACCTCGACACACGACACTTGACTTTATCAAGCACTAAAGAGATTTAACTGCATTGTTAACGTTCTTTCTTGATTATTTTCTGTTTGTCTTGTGTTATCTGTGATTTTTTACTAGATGAAAATAGATTATCATCTATTGTTTATGTTTAACAATTGTTTGTTTTCATTAAATTTAGTCCGGATACACCGATGAATATTAAGTAACTTATAGTGCATTGTTTGAATTTGAAATTTAGTTTGAGATATACAGACAAAAAATTCAGCATGAGCTATATATCCGAATAAAGCGAATACAAAATACAAATAAGTTAGTTACACGATTTGAACATAATTATTTTTAAATTAATCGTTATAAGTACTACATAGTTAATGTTTATGAAATATATAGGTACGTACCTACCTAATGAAAGATAAAATGTAATTATTTGTAAGTCATTGATACTAATATTCTTTTACTGGAAACATTAATCATTGCAATTTATTTTTAATTCATTCAGAGATTCTTTTAAAAAGTAAAAAATAAATAAGTAGGTATTTTTGTTGGGGTATGCAGCTATCTAATTAAATAAAGAAACTTAACGCAAAAGAAAAATATTTGTTACTTTATGAATTCCCGAAAAATGTAAGCAAGTGCCCATATTATAATGTAAACGCTATTTTTACATGCATTCTATAGATCCTACCAATCACGTTCAAAATAATTTTATTAAATTTTCTAAAGAAATGCTGCTGGTTAGTTTGATACATTTAATATCAGTCACTTTAAATGTCCTAATTAAAATTTTTCTCCAGGAAATTTTACAAATTTTACAACTTCAATTCCAAATCCGAAAGAAAAGTTCGCAAAACAAAAGCAACTCACTTTTGAACAGTCCCATTTTGAAGCATTTTCTCATGATATCGGGGAAAGTAGTCATTTTCATTTCACCCATTGACACAATCACAAATCACAGTTTGTCTCGACTATATTATGTACATTCCGTGTTGTATCTTTTATATATTTGCGCGTTGGATCTGCGCGCGGCTCCGGCAGGGACTGATATGGCTGAAACTTGCGTTCGCAGTCACTCATTGCCACTAATATAAATGCAGGGAATTATCGTATTAAGCTCAGCAATTGTTTCACATCGTTAAACAAACAAAGACGTTCATACAAAACTGTTAGCCTTTACAGTTCTGGGGTTGTACGAAACTGCTAAAAAGAGCTATTGTATTTTAAATAAAAAAAAAAATATCTTAATATAATCTTCTTATATATAAAATCCTCGTGTCACAATGTTAGTCTGCATACTCCTCCGAAACGGGTGGACCGATTCTCATGAAATTTTCTGTGCATATCGGGTAAGTCTGAGAATCGGCCAACATCTATTTTTCATATGTACCACGGGCGAAGCTGGGGCGGGCCGCTAGTATGTATATATAAATCTCGTGTCACAATGTTTGTCCTCAATGGACTCCTAAACCACTTAACCGATTATAATAAAATTCGCACACCATGTGAAGTTCGATCCAACTTGAGAGATAGGATAGTTTAAACATGTAGGTACCACGGGCGAAGCCGGGGCGGACCGCTAGTTTTTTATATAATGTTTGACTTATCTAGTATTCAGTAAATAATAGAAACAGATTAATCATTTTTCCATTAGGAAGGTAATTAAAATTCAATTTTGTTTAAATTTGAATTTAACAAGCGTAGGTATAGGAAAACATGTTTGAAGTCTAGGTACTCTACATCAAAACAATTTTACTTTTAAAAAAATATGTCAGAAAACACATGGGCTGAGAGAACAATGAAAAAGACTAACTAATATTTAAATTACCTGCAAACAAAGACATTACAGTACATACTACAAAGATATTTTTTATGGCTATGGTTTATATTACCTAGACGGGATTATTAACATAAACATTAAACATGTATCTTCCTACGTATGCAATTTTATATGCACTTTTTTATTCTCTTCTTTTCTAGTAATTAATATGTTGAAATATTTATGGGTCCTTTGAACCACCAGGTGACCTATCTAGAACGATATAAGAGCATAAATAATAAGATTCAACAATATGATGTCACTTGTAAGCTGTCCAACTGAGTGCAGATGAGAATTCGAAAGTAGGTACAGGTAGAGATTTTTTCCCCTTGTCTCCATGATTTTTGTACGGTGTTGCGGAATACAGGATTAAAAGCTGTATTGAAATAGTATGACACAGATGCCGTACAAAAGTGGTGGTCCACAAAGTCTGAATTTATTTTTATTTTCCGACAATTGCCGGGGTAAATTTGGTCATTTGATTTTGTACGGCATCTGTGTCATATTATTTCTATACTGCTCCATATTTGTAACATTTATCATTGAAGCTCCGCTCCTATGGATATTGGATCGTAGCGAATTATAAAACATATATGGCTATTAAGGTTTTAGCCTTCCTCGATAATTTAACTAGTTATCAAATACAAACATATTTCAATTCAAAAGAGTTGGTTCCGGCATAAGAACGATAAATTACCTAGACTTATTTTTCACAAAATAATTACTTTGATTCTTTTCACTAGAATTGCTACTGCATAATACATTTTCTTTTAGTACCTAAGCTACGTAATATAAACAAAATATAAAAACGTAAGTTCCTGCATTTTGAGTTCATTCTTATTCAGGGTACACGTACACCACACATGTGGCGTGAGACGTGTTCCGCTCACGCCGCCCCATGAGGTTAGAGCTGGTTGGCTCACAATTTGTTTTGGCCTGGCGACGGGCAGCCGCTGAGGGGGTCACGGAAGAATTCTACCATACCCGTGGTCCCGTCGTTGATGCGGCTTGACGGAACACAGTGGGGTTTTGGTCGGTAGGAATCCGACATAACCCACGGCCCCTTCCCCGGAGGCCGTGGGTATCTATGCAAGATTTCCCCACTTAAAAAAAAAAAAAAGGGTACACCACACATCGTTTGAATTTTTGCTTATATGTACTGTGTTGCCAAAAGACTGCTTCATCATTTCCACCAAACAGGTAAACAATACCTTTTCGCAACAAGCGCAATGCTACGTGATGCTACGATGTCGCAGAAAAAAAATCCTTAAGTTTTTAAGTTTATTGTGAAGGGATAAACCTATTTATCCACATGAATAGTAAAATCTTAGTAAAATAATATAATATCGATACATTATATTCGATTCAGTAGATCCACAGATTACCCCAACTCAAGAACGAACGGCTCAACGATTTAATGATTTTCTGTTTATTGCATTTGTTTCCGCTTGAATTATAATAAGAATATTAAAAAATTGAAAAATTAACAAAAATACTACCCGGGCAATAGGAATAGCCGGGGCAAACAGCGCTAGGTAGGTACAAGAATATTCGTGTTGGGCCACAGGCATTGCCAATTCCAATAATACAATTTTATATTGCAAAAAAACGTTAAATAAATATTTGAAAAATAAACTTACTATTTAATGATGAGACATTATTACAAACAAGGCCTTTGCTACGCCGAAGGCGTAGGCGCTATAAAAGTTAATATGCCTTTGAACAATTTTGCTCTTTTAAAAAGTTCAGGCGTTTATAATTATACAAACAAAAATCTGCGGATTAGGTTGCGTACGCAGTCTGCGTATTTTTCATATAAAACTTGTTGTGTCCATTATTATTATCTAATTGGAAATGCTAGGTGAGGCAGTAAATATTTAGCAGAATTTACCTCCAGCATGATTCGCATACATCATACTGCATACATAAAAAACGACGTCAGATTATTGTAAATTTTCCCAAGTCATTAAATAATGGGAAACGTAAGATATACATATCCCAGTGTCCAGGATTTAAAAAGGATTTTTACACAATTCTGTTAATTTAACAATAATTGATGGTTGGTTACGTCAAAAATTATACCTGCAATATTTACAAATAAAAAAAAGGAAGTATCTGAGTTTAGGCTCATGATATTATAATATCTTCAAACCTATAATACATATTATATAACCATTGTCCATTTTAATGTGTTGGGATTTTTATTTCGTTTCATTCTAGAATATTAATTCATTGTATTTAAAAATATGTATGCAAAAATATGTAAATGGTGTTTAATTTAGTTATTCCATGTTCATTTGCCAATAAAATAAAAATATTAGTTATAGTTGCACCATTATTTATTTTTATTAAACTAAATTATATTATGTTACATCCTGATTATAATGATTACAAATTTCTGTAAAAATATCCAACACCGAAAATGGTTTTATATTATAACTACCTATCTAATATGTATTACAAAATATTTTTACATATTCTTTGTTGGGTAGTTACTTGTTTGATTATAAGATTAAATATTTAGTGAAGCCTAGTTCTAGAATGCTCTCTGAAGATCTTTAAATATGTGAGCCTTTAAAAGGAGAGGTATGCTATGCTATCTCTCATCATAACGGTAGCTTTTCTAATATTCGCGCCACCATCACACATTCGCGCCTCCGTGACATAGGTATAGTAAAAACTAGTATACCTAGTATATGATCTGTGGAAATAAATAGTGATTTTGGTAGACCGTATGTATGGTTGCAATAAAAATCAAATAGAAGCTTCTATTTGATTTGATATTGCAACCATCGAATGTGCACTACGGCACCAATGTGGAGCCGCCATTTATCTATAGATTGACGAATCTCTTGTTTTTTCTAAACTATGTTTAACCTTATGGGTACCATAAATGATTTTTTGCTGTATAAAAAAGAAGTTAAAATATTTAAGCAGTATTTTATGTGGCAGTCCTATATGTAGGTACTTCATGTCATGCATAATAATCTACCTACGTAGATATACCACTAGAATCTAGATTATTGCTTCTGCCTTCTGCAATATAGTTAAATGGAATATAGAACCTCCTTTTCTGAAATCGGTTTAATGTTCGGTCACTTGGTTTTGGCTTAGCTGTGTAGCCCGAACTATGTAAACAACAAAGCGTTGAGTTCTTAAAAAAATATTAAAGAGTTTATTAAATATTTATCTTCACATTTAGTCGCGAGTAAATATCAAATCTTTTAAACCATCTTCTAGCTAAAAGTAAATCTAGAGAACATATACAATATTCATATGGTTGGTTTAACTTGACTAGTTACTAGAATAAACGCCACATATTATTATTTTATAGTGTGGTTACATGTGTAACAGTATTATATTACCTTCGTTTGAACAAGAGATCTTTATTTGTGTTCAATTTAGCGGTTCCACTTACGTAATTAGTAATAAGTGGTCATTACAAATGTTAAAGGTAGATAATTTATAGTTTCTAATGGAATTTCCATGGTTTTCCATTGGAATTCTAATCGATGTATTTCTGACAAGCGGTTATTATTTTTTTTATTAATGATCTAACGCAACTTCAAAATAAACATACTTGTAGGATTATTGAATGGAACATCGTGTTTGCATGTATCACGATAATATCAATAAGTAGGTATTGAGCGTTGGTTTAATGCTCTAAGTATCAATATGTAGGTAGGTATTATACTTACAACTAAACTAAAAATAAAAAATTCCACGTTTATAGTCAACGATGTAAATACTAGTGCTAAATTCCTTAAACTGCTTTGCGAAAGTTAAGAAGGTTGCTCAGTGTTTGCTTGTAAATCGGTAAATGGTAACCGCTCGAAATGCCTCTTAGAAAATCGTTGGTCTTCAGGCAGCTGATTTTACTGGAGATCCGTGGACTGTCGTCTAGGAGATTTTCAGTAACGTGTGATAACAAATCGCTCTTTCTTTGTATTATAACAACGTTTAGTTAATTTTTTATTATCTCACCATACTGTTTTATAAACAAAAAACTAGGTATGATAAATGTAGGAATCCGACATAACCCACGGCTTCTCCCCCGGAGGCCGTGGGTATCAGCCCGGTATCTATGCAAGATTTCCCCACAAAAAAAAAGGTATGATAAATGTAATATATATATGCGTATTGATAAATAAATCACAATCTATACCTACTAGTTTAGGATCCATCGCCCATTTTTGCACTTGATTACTATCAAGCTATTTTTCCGTGAGTAGCTTTATTTTGATGAGACGCCCAATAATTTCTTGTACGAAACTCTCGATTGTGGTAGCTTACAGAGGTAACAAGGATAAAATGTTTTGATTTGATGGTTCTCAAATATTTATTCAAATATTCCTACAAGTATGTTTATTTTAACAACAAAAAAAGATAACAAGCAATAAATCTATGTAGAAAGACTTTGGCAGCTATAAACATTCAACTCCACCTACTCAAATGGTGGTGAAAGTTTTGGTTTAGATAAGGCTAAGGTTAATATCACATTTTGACCTAGCATTATAAAAAAAAGACGGGTTGCACTCCGGGAGTGCCGGCAGAAGTGAAAACTTGATTATTAACGTTGAGCATGTTTGATATTTTGGAATGGTATCCGTCTTACGCTTTTTCGATCAGGTCACGTGTCCTGACGCGAGTTTAAGATTTTATACCCATTACAGAAAAAGTGTTCAACGACGCTAAAGAAGTTTTCACTTCAATAACTGACCGTCTGCAGAGATAGAGATTAGTTTTTCAATATGTACCTAAGAAAAGCACAGATAAATTACTGCACCATCTCACTCACTCGAAAACGACAAAATATGGACAAAATCATGAATTAAAACAACACTTTAAAACCACAATGACGTCAGAGTTCCGATGTAAATTCTACCTTATAAAAACATAATGGAAAAAAAACTAACGTTGATACTTGTTACTATACCTTAATACTTAATAAATTCATAAACTTTAATGAAATACAATAATTAATCAAAAATACCTTACACGCGTCAATATCAGTTATGAGTCTAATTATTATACGCTAACATATATTTTATTGAGCGTTACATTAATTTTACCATTCAACCTTTACCATGAAATCGATACATAAAAAAATGATTCATCGTACATGTTTCTAATTTATTCAAAAATGTTGTAAGGCGGGTTAATATCGCACACAATATTTATTTCCACGTGATTTGTTTGTTTATTTTGATAATATAATATGTTGCAACACAGTCTTAGATGGGTTTATCCTACTAATATTATAAATGCGAAAGTTGATGAGTACGCATGGATGTTTGTTACTCTTTCACGAAATAACTAATGCAAGGATTTGAATGAAACTTTACTATAATCCATACTTCCATACTAATATTATAAATGCGAAAGTAACTCTGTCTGTCTGTCGGTTACTCAATCACGCCTTAACTACTGAACCAATTTGCATGAAATTTGGTATAGAGATATTTTGATAACTGAGAAAGGACATAGGATAGGTTTTATCCCGGAAATCCTACGGGAACGGGTTTTTCTTTGAAAATGCGGGCGAACCGCGGCCGCGGGCGGAAAGCTAGTCCATACTAATATTATAAATGCGAAAGTAACTCTGTCTGTCTGTCTGTTACTCAATCACGCCTAAACTACTTAACCAATTTGCATGAAATTTGGTATGGAGATATTTTGATACCCGAGAAAGGACATAGGATAGGTTTTATCCCGGAAATCCTAGGGGAACGGGTTTTTCTTTGAAAACGCGGGCGAAGCCGCGGGCGCTAAGCTAGTAATTAATAAAGGTTTTATCAGAATGACAATACTTGATTTTACCCGCGGGTTCGTCCACAAGAGAAACCGCGCGGCACAGCTAGTTTAAGGTGATGAATTAATTTTTCTAACATTTACGGCCCTTTTTAAACCTTCGTAATTTTTATATTATTAAAGTTGTCGTGATGAAAATTCTTGACAAGAAAGTTCAATAGTAACACAATACGTCTACCGTTTTAGAAACATGATTCCATGATATTTTCTCGATAGAAAAAAAATACAAAGTTCTCATTGTTATTTTTTTATAATCTCTGGCATCTTCAAAATAACAAACGTAAAGTTACGAGTTTTTGGATATTAACTATAAAATATACAACCTATACGTCTACCGATTTAGAATTTTGAAATATGCGATGGTTTTGAAATAAACAAGAAATACTTGAAATTAGCGCGCGACCAGCCAATATAGCGAGAGCCGCCCTGTACCTTCCTACCCCGATCGCTGCACGAGTCATTCCCGCTACGGCCGTCACACGGGGAACTTGTGTCGCTCGCGCAATCGTAAAAAAGGGTGACAACACGATAAGACAAAATGAGACAAATGGGGACAATAAAGAAAATAAGAAGAAGAAACATAAAGGTTGGAGGAAAAAGAATGCTTACAATTGGAACAAATTAATGAAGTAAGTTGGTTTTATTTTAAATTTGATGATAATTGTATTATAGACGATGTTTGATATGTACCCCTGTTTTAAGTACATAACGAATGTGTAAGATTTTTTCATTTATAGCATAGATAATCTTTTCAGAAATCCCGAATCCAGAAGGAAAATAAACCCACTGATTGTTCACAATGTGAACCCACTCCTTCGTAAGTACCTTTATTCAGTCAAAAATGTATGTTATCAACGTTCTACTGGTTTTATCGCATGATTCCATTTTTAGCAAAAAGCAACAAAGTGCAAAGAAATAAAAAATCATGGTGAACTTAGTGGAAGTATGGTGGACGTAATATGGAACAGGAGCTCATTGGAGTAGTATTATATTTAAAAAAAATACGAAAAAATTTCAAGAATTACATTTCTTAGTAGGTGGTAGATAAGTATGTTGTATAAAGAATTTGATGTTGATATTTATTTCATTTATACTTACTACACCTGTGCGGGAAATTGCTTAGTACTAAAACAGGTTTATATTCATATTTACATAGTAATGTGAGTTTTAATTTCGAAAAATTTTGTGTAAGTATATTAAATTGAGTTCCTGGGTGATCTGGAAACACAATTGGGCCCGGAAGATGGCGCTGCAGTCACTCCTCCTAATCACATGAACCGATTTGGATGAATATTTGTGTGCACATTTCATTGTTGTGGGATGATTGGTTGATTCGTTTTCACATTAGCTAATATTATGTATTTTTGTTGTAAACTTAATTTAATGTTTATAATACATTATTATTGGTATAAATAAGCCAGTGTTCGTCTCACATTGCTGTACCTGCCTACCTACCCTACCAGGGCCTAACTTTGTTCTGGCTATTTTATTTTGATTATTTGTAATGAATAATTACAATTATAATCTAGAGTGCAAAAAATAAATACATGCGTCAATATATTTTGTGTTTTTTTTAAAACAATTTTTTTATTTAAAAAAATATCATTCCGACCGCGGCTTTGCCCGCGTGGAATTAGGTTATATCGTGAATCCTGTTTTTTCCCACAGAAGTGTTCAGTTCGGATAAAAAGTATCCTATGTGTAAATCCAGGCAATTAGCTATATTTTATCAAAATTGGTAATGTAGTCTTGACGTGATTAAGTAACAACTAACAAAAAAATATACAAATTAACATCCAAAGTTTCGCATCAGTTTTACTGTATTAGTGATATCTTCCACTCTTGACTTTGACTTAGAAGAATTAGGGTTTATAACTTCTTTCAGAAATAGTACCTTTCATTTCTGGGCATGATGTAATATCTACGTCAGCATCAAATTCTATCAAATAATATTCAGTAGTCCGCGACCCGCGTTATTGAGTACCATTTCATTTTTTCAGAGTAACAATATTTTTTGTTATTTTAAAGATTATTTATAACCTGTATTATTTTGTAATAAAGTAAACATTACGAAATAATAATAATTATTAATAATGTCTAAGTAGTTGTTGGAAAGAAGATTATTTGTTTATAAGCAAGAAAATAAAACCAATAAATCAACAATTGAATAAATGTATAACAATATTATAACTGTATGACGACTCCATACATGTTTGTCCCGAGTCGGCCAGCGGCAGCGCGGCGAGTTTGCAAGAATGACTTCGCGCAGACCCGCGTTCGCGATAGCGAGCTATTAGACTCCGCCCGCCAAGCAGTGGATTTTTTTTTGTGTATCGTCTTAACATAATGGTGCTCATTGAGTACTTCTTGAAGTAATTGGAACGTCAATGTCACGATTGGAATTGTGCAATTTTAAGGAGATTAGAAGGCACGTAACGTTTAACAAGTGTTGTTATTCAATGCATCTGCGTATCTGAGTACAGTTGACCTTAGGCAATTGATTTGAATTTCTATCTGATCGATTTTCATTTTTCATATAAATCCTAGTTTAAACTAGGTTAGGTAACAACTTAGATTTTGAGGTTATAAATTATTTTTCAGTTTAAACTTAAAAATAATTTATAACCTCTAAATCTGCTAAAACTCGGTGCAGAGTAACGGCGACCAATTTAGGATATTGATTATTTTTAACAGGTACCTAATGATGAAAAATGGAATACTACCGTTAACTTTAGTTTATTGCTTTATCTCGAAGGATACGTATAAAACAAGTTTGTGTAATATTTTTTGACACTACCTTATTCATGGATCAAGGACCTTTCTTCTCATTCAAGTGTATATGAACTTTATTACTAACATTGTTGTCGTTATAAAAGTGTAATCCAAATCACGTGTCGTTCTAAGTGAATATAATTATAATAATTGTAAACAACATAACATGAATTCTTGTTTTTCTTAGTTGGTTGCAAAAATATAAACAGACATTAAAAAAAAACCATGTATTATACTTAACAAATTAAAAATGAAAGTCTACAAGTAGGTACGTGTTACTAAAGAAAAGCGCAATAATTCATTGGAATAAACGACTCTACATCAGAGAATGAAGAGCTACCTTCGAAACGCCTAAATGCTTTCGATGACACTTTTTGACTTTGTGTTTGTTATATTCCATTACTAGCTTTCCGTCCGCGGCTTCGCTCGCTTTGTCTTAAACCTAATAAAATACATACTAAAACCCTGAGAATCACTGTAACTATTTAAAAAAAATTGCATCAAAATCCGTTGCGTAGTCTTAAAGATTTAAGGGTACAAACTACAAAGGGATGTAGGGACAGAGAAAACGCCTTTGTTTTATAAATTTATACTTTTTAGTGGATACAATAAAATGTTTAATTTGTGTTCATGCAGGTGAATTACATATTCTAACAGTGGAAATAATAAGAATTTAGATGTAACAATCTCTTTGAAGCACTCAATTCAATAACTAGATTTAACGATCATTATAAAGGCCTTATGATAATATTATACTTATGTTTAGCTTTGACCTAAATCACAAGTGATTTATAAAATATTGTGCAACACTTGAGTGTTTTTTATTAATAGGTGCCATTGAAATAAAAAATATACCTACATTAAAAAGCTTGACACATCTCGAGATGGTCATAAGATTCACGACACACGATTTTATTGACAAGCAAGCATTAGAAATAAATAAGATTTGTGTAGTATTAAACAATATAATATATTATAATCAGATTTGAAAAATTAAAATCAATTGGGCAACTAGGATACAAAAAGTTCCGGAAGTTGTCAGTCCTGAAAATTTTCTCTCATTTCGCAACATATTGGTTTGAGAAGATTTTAGACAGCATAGCAGAAATTATCCATAAATGCAGTTATGTATCTGTAACGTGATAACAATTCAAACTGCTGTAATGTACACCTAAAAATAAACATGAAAGTTAGGTCACAACTACAAGAACCGATACATAATGCATTTAGTGCGAAATACACCATAAATCATTTCTAAATACGTTTCACGTTAGAGGCCACTAAAAGCTTATATTATTTACTAACTAGATTTCCGCCCGCGGCTTCGCCCGCATTTTCAAAGGAAAACCCGCATAGTTCCCGTTCCCGTGGGATTTCCGGGAAAAAACCTATCCTATGTGTTAATCCAAGTTACCCTCTATATGTGTGCTAAATTTCATTGTAATCGGTTCAGTAGTTTTTACGTGAAAGAGTAACAAACATCCATACATCCATACATCCATACAAACTTTCGCCTTTATTAAGATATGTTCAATAAACATAACAATCCATAGGCATTTTAAATATCATTAAATACCTATTATTTAGAAGGTACTTAAATCACCTACGTAATACCAAATACTATATTGTAGTAATTATAACCATTTGTTTGCTATAATAAATGTAATTCAATACAAAGTGACACGTATCGCATTAATTACTACTAGGCTTTTTTAAAATTAATCGTCGATTTTAGAAGTAATTTATTGTTGAAAATAGAAACATAATTAGTAGGGTCCCGGTCGCACAGACTAAACATAAACCAGAATACAAAATTTAAAAAAAATATAGCCTGTAG
This sequence comes from Colias eurytheme, assembly GCF_061535395.1. Lineage (NCBI taxonomy): Eukaryota > Metazoa > Arthropoda > Insecta > Lepidoptera > Pieridae > Colias > Colias eurytheme. Next base: position 9,552,731 of record NC_142993.1, on the reverse strand, counting down.
AGCACCTACATATAAGTTTTTTTTTTCACTGATACTGATGAGAAATTTTTGAACATTTATCCACTTTAGGACTACATATTACCTACTCAATTAGTATCTAATTATGCATTTTCATACAAAGTTAATGAAGGTAAAAAATGTTGCGTAGACAATGATTTTATCGTAACAGCTAACAACCAATATTAAAATCTCTGTAGATTAAGCTGTAGATTAGATATATGTATTTATGCTTTATTCTGGTATTCCTTACAATTAATCCGACATAATACAATCTGTTTTCCTGACGCCTATATAATATATTTTCTGAAATATAAAAAGTAATTGTACCTACATACTTTTATTACCGCTGTAAGTGATATGAAAGAGGTTTAAGTAGCAATTATTTCCTCAAAGATAATAATCGTCGGTAGGATGGGACTATCCCGTGCGATTAAACTTTTCCTATTATTTGCTGTATAGTAGGTACGAATCCGTGTGTCATCGAATAAATTACGGTATGAATTATTTAAATAGTAAAAATTTAACAAAATTTACATAATAAATCCTGTCGCTAGAATACTAATAATGTGGAAAAATACCCCGAATGTGGTATTGAGATTTGAGATCCCCCGCAAATAAGAGTCATATAAAACATTTTTTAGAAGGTGCTCAATTTGTTGATATGTTTTTAACCGACTTCAAAAAAAAGGAGGAGGTTATCAATTCGGCCGGTATATTTTTTTATGTATGTACACCGATTACTCCGAAGTTTCTGAACCGATTTACGTGATTCTTTTTTTGTTTGATGCGGAATGGTGTCGAATTGGTCCCATAAAAAATTTTATTCGGATAGGCCCGCTAGCTTTCATTTTATGAGCATTTTTGTCTGATATCGATGACTTAATTGAAATGTAGCAAGTAACTTAGATTCATATCCCAGTAATCGATTGCGCTGAAATTTTTAAATTGGATAGCGATGCAAAACATTATATTGACATAGAGCTGATTTGATGATGGAATCAGAAGGTGGCCATAGGAACTCAGTGATATATTGACTCAACTTTATCTAGTTTGGGCTCGTTTTATTCGTGTTGAAAAATACACTAAAAAGTATTAAATAAAAATAACTACGTTAAAAACAACCGACTTCAAAAACGAAAAATTTAAATGATATATGATATGATATTCTTAATTACTACATATATTATTTAGATTGTGCTATTTACTTAAAAGGTTTGATGTCGGTGCACGGGCTTAATACTAAGTGCTTAGTGCTTGTTATTTTTATGTAAATTATGCTATGAAATGTATAGTCCGAATTATTTAAATAGTAAACAATGCATAATAAATCCTGTCGCTCGAATACTAAATACATCAAAAAATACCACGAGTACCTACGATATTGGGATCCCCCGCCAATAACAGTCATATAAAACAATTTCTAGAAGGTGCTCAATTTGTTTATATGTTTTGTACTATGCTATGTAATGTAGCTATAATTAATGATAGTCCGAATTATTTAAATAGCAAACATTAAACAAAATTTGCATAATAAATCTTGTCGCTCGAATACTAATAATGTGAAAAAATACCACGAATATGGTGATTGGTGGCCAATTGGGATCCCCCGCAAACAACAGTCACATGCAATTTTTAGAATAGGCTCGTTTTTTGTAAATTTTTATAAATGATATATAGGATTAAACCACACAATTATTATATACTAGCTGTGCCCGCGACTTCGTCCGCGTGGAATAGTGACTGCATAGTAGTTACTACTTAACACACAATTATTGAGTAAACACGTCTTGAAACACATACTATCATATACAACTAAATTATAAGTACTTACACATTATTATAAAGTTAAGAAATAAAATAAATAATAACACAAAAGAACTGTTAGTAAAATTTATTACTAAACTGAGCTATAAAACTTAGGTACAGAAGAGTTCAAAATTTCCAGGATGTGGTTATTCTCCCGCTCCCATATTCCTTCTACTTTCACAGACTTTCAACTTTTCCCTTTCACCCCTAGTAAATGGCAGAACCGATTTTGATCTAAACCATGTCTAATCATACCTATATATTATGTACATGTCATATCCTTTCGTTTGGTACTCCATTTGGATTATTTATCCCCACTATCACCCCTAAGGTGCCCTATATGTAATAAACAGATTAACCAATTTTGATAAAACATGACTAATTGTAATTCACACGTCATTTGATATGCCGCTTGATTATATTATTTGACCACATTCGATTATTCATTCCCACTTTTACCGCTATAAATCAATAAATGGATGAACCGATTTTGATTAAATATGCCTCATCATACTTCTCACGTCAGGTCATGCCCTTTCATTTGATATGCCACTTGGGTATATTATTTGACAACTTTACTTTTATACCTATATCCAATAAATGGATGAACCAATTTTGATAAAATATGTCTTATTGTACTTTACACGTCATGTCTTTCATTAGATAAGTCACTTGAGTATATTTGATAAAATTTATTTATTTAATCCCACTTTTACCCCTATATCAAATAAATGGATGAACCGATTTTGATAACATTGGACTACTTAATTGTTTCTGACAGGTCGTCTTTTTTCATTTGATATATCACTTGGGTATAACAGACAGCATTCGTTTTTCTCATTCCCACTTTTGCCCTACATATAATTATTGGATGAACCGATTTTGATTAAATATGCCTCATTATACTTCTCACGTCAGGTCATGCCCTTTCATTTGATATGCCACTTGGGTATATTCGAAAATTTTTATTCCCACTTTTATACCTACATATTATATCCAATAAATGGATGAACCAATTTTGATATTATGTCTTATTGTACTTTACACGTCATGTCTTTCATTAGATACGTCACTTGAGTATATTTGATAAAATTTATTTATTTATTCCCACTCTAACCCCTATATCAAATAAATGGATGAACCAATTTTGATATAATTTGACTTGTTGTTTCTGACAGGTCGTCTTTTTTCATTTGATATATCACTTGGGTATAACAGACAACATTCGTTTTTTTCATTCCCACTTTTACCCCTCTATATAATAAATGGATGAACCGATTTTGATTAAATACCTATGCCTCATTATACTTCTCACGTCAGGTCATGCCCTTTCATTTGATATGCCACTTAGGTATATTTGACAACTTTTATTGCCACTTTTATCCAATAAATGGATGAACCAATTTTGATAAAATATGTCTTATTGTACTTTACACGTCATGTCTTTCATTAGATACGTCACTTGAGTATATTTGATAAAATTCATTTATTTATTCCCACTTTTACCCCTATATCAAATAAATGGATGAACCGATTTTGATAAAATTTGACTAATTGTTTCTGACATGTCGTCTATTTTCATTTGATATATCACTTGGGTATAACCTACATTAACAACTAACATGCGTTTTTTTCACCCCTATATAATATAATAAACAACTAATGTAACAAAAAAACGCATCTAATTCGTATTACCCGTTAGCGAGCTACGGTGGCACAGACAGACACGCAATACACACATAGCGGTCATAACACCCCTCTTTTTGCGTCGGGGGTTAAAAATATAATACCTACGACATAATTTCAAAGACCTTTTATATAGAAAATTTACCTAGAAGTAACCATAATGCTATTTGTGCAGGTTTTAGACTTATGAGCAAAAATCTAAATAAAGGTCCTTTGACCCCCCCTACTACCCCCTCAGCATAACCACCCCCCCCCTTCGCTTGGGTTCTTTCGATATGATCATCTGGACATGTCAAGGAATAACTTTAGCGTATAATTTACCTAATAAAGTAATTCATGTGTAGAAGAATGCCTTAGCAAATGTTCGCTGTGATTACTTAAATGGTCATAACTTTTTTATTTATGAACCGATTGACATGAAATAAACACTAAATGTTAAATGAAGCTTACCAAAATATATTAGTGAAAACCGCATCTAAATCGGATAAGCCGTTTCTGAGATTAGCGTGTTCAAACATACAGACAAACAGACAAACCGACAAACAGACAAACAGACAAAAATTTTTTTAACAACAGTTTTGGGTTTGGGATCGATTTAGTAATAACCCCTGCTAATTTTTTTTTACATATTTTCATTGTACAGACACCACTTTTCTAGAATTTTATTACTTATATGTATTGATGATAATGCATCTACATGTAGCAATTAATAAATCTTTGAAATGTATTGTACCTACCACAGATAATAATATAATACTATACTAGTAATTAGTTATAGTTATTTAATAGAAAAACAATCGATTTTAGCTTATTATAAAATGTTCCTTTGTTTTTTTAATGGTTTGAATTGTGCAAATATCATGTCTTATTAACTATAAACTAAATATGTATAATGTTATAAAAAAACAAACAATATATCTTTCATTTTCATTTTTCATCTCTCTCATAACAGTTTTATTACAGAAGATATATTATGTAACAATTATATCTACAACATGTTTCCATAGCTAAACAGTAAACGGATACATTCTGAGCTAGATACCTTCAAAAAGGAAAGGTCGTAAAGGGAGTGTCAATAATAACCTTCTCAAATTAGAAGGACAGTTTGGGTTGTCATTAATCACCATATGTATCTCACGTATTGATAACGTGCAACACGTGTATCAACACGTGTAATTATAGAAGGTCCCAGAAAGCCTGTAAGCACTTAATTATGTTGAAAATTAAATAATAGGAAAGAAAATACCCGAACAAAACTCATAATACCCAGAATATTATGTTGCTGTTTCTTGCCGAATTATTGATTGATGAATTTATCGCATTCCCTTTTAAATTTATTATAGCTAGAGGTTGTATACGTAGTATATTATTATTAGTCTGTGCTATAGGTATATAAAATAAACAAAGATGAAAATATATAAGGAAACAAAAGAAACCTGTTGTATGAATATTGTAATGTTTTCTATTGGTATATAGGTAATATCACTACAAAAGCAATAATAACGGGATTGTTTATAAGCAATATGATAACAACTAACTGTTTAAAAGCCTTGAACTGCTTGAAAGTTGTATATATACCGGAAACCTGGTAAGTAAATACAAAGCACCGGAATCGAGAATATAGTAAACTTTTTCCATGCATTTTCATATGGTAATTTTAATATATTATATTACGAGTCATTGATTTCTTGACGTGTAGACATGACTGTCTTAGTAAATATTTAATTATGTGAACATTTCTTGGAAATTAACCCAAATCATTGTGAGGGGAAATATTTAATTTTTTTGTGACTTACATTAAGTGCTTTGTGTTATTTTAATTTTTTTGTAACTACTACCTACTTAAAGATAATTGTATTCCAAAATAAATTGCGTAAACTAGTTGGGTTTTTAGAATATTTTTGGTTTTTACGTTGCAAATAAACGTCACATTTTTGTATTTTATTTTATACCCATTTATACCTAAGCATTTAAAAATGTCTAATGATTACAAATTGACATAATATTTAAATCAATTTTATGAGGAAATAAGCTCGTTTACACTGTTACACTCGTGTGATATTACGTCGCAGTAAACACCCTCAACGATAAATATTTACTTAGAGTATAAATAGATATACCTAATGTAAGAGCAAAAAAAGAGAAGTTTTTTTTTACTGTTTCGAAAAAACACTAACTATATAGGTAAGTAATTAATTTTCGAAAAAAAAAGAAAAACTTATCTTTAATTAGTCAGAACTGGACAAAATCGAAAAGGGTCCCATTTAAATTTTGTCTAGTTCGGCTTTCAAAGCTATTAAAGCTTACAAACAAAAAAAGATCAACAAACCACCAAAAAAGTATCAGCTAATAGATTTCAAATAGATAAGCATCGGATCGCATCGATATCGCATACAATCGGTCAAGTTGAACTGAGAATCTCCTTCATTTTTGAAGTCGGTTGACAAAAAAAGGTTTGCCTGCTCTTCACATAAAAAAGGTGGATATAAACGTATTACAGTATGATTACAGTATATTATTATTAGTCTGTGGTATTACGTATATGATTTAGGTACCTATAGCTACTTCAAATAGATCGGTGATCGGACTCACTTGATTTTCTATTATTTTATTCTCAGAACAATCATTATTATTTAAAAATATTTAAGACGCGAAGAATGGCTAATAAATGTAATAAACCTAGCTCGTCATAAAATAGTATTGTTGAATTGTAATCTACTAGAGTTTAAATGAATCATAACATAAGCAACAATAATAAATCAATAAAACAAGGTTTTTTTTACTTCGGTTAATCATATTTTTTGTAAGTTTTATCCAAACTTTAGGGGTTGAGGGTTGAAGTACTGTTTAATACTAAAACCATCTTTCAAAGACCACAAAAAATATGTAAAACAGTTCCTAATAGGAAGATATACTTGAGTTTAAATCACGAATAATAAAACACTAAATGAATTTTGCATGCGTAGATTTTTAATGTGATTTTTAATGATTTCGTAGACCGTAATATATTACGATTTCAAAAGCGCGTAATATTCTTATATTTTACCCGCTTTTATCAAATTGTGATCGTGGTCCCGTTGATATCAAAACATGCAAATATTTGTTTCTAATTTAATCTGCAGAGTGCAGACCGAACATTCATATTATTCTTATTTTATCGATTCTGACTAAAATTGGACGAAATAATTAGACGCCACACTTGCGTGTTTTACGAATACGGAACATTTTTTTTTGTGCTTTCTTTATACTTACTTGGATTTTAGTTGATCTTCTTTCTTAGCGATATTATTCTTCCTTGGAAATATCATTGGAATACTATAAGCTAAGCACTAAATAATAACGTAATCCCTTCCATTATATTATTTATAGTTTATACCCCATATAGGTACTTACACCTATAACGAGATGTACATCCCAGCGTCTAGACCTCCATTGGTATAAAGTTATTTTATTTCTAATATTACACCTTTATATCAACATATCAAATTACAAGAAGTACGATTCAGTTTTATAGTACGTATCACTATAAAGTGTTTTATACGTAGTGTAATTAATTAAGATTAGGTACCACAAAACAGCATTGCGACAAATAAAACTAGATCATTTGAAGACGAAAAATGAATATGGGTAGGTACCTTACGACTATAAATCTAACATTTTATTATGCTATATATTATTATGATAAAAATACAATACGTTTTCAATGTAATAAAACAGCGAACAAAATGATTCACATTCATTTGTGGTATTTGGGCTTCTAAACCGGATTAAATTGCTTTTAAATGCTTTAAATATTTGATTTTATAACATACAACATGATATTTTCAAATACTTAAAATTAGAAATTGTTCTTAATATTTTTTTAACATGGTTTAACTTCATTACTTCTATGTCTGCCAGTCTGCCTCTGTGATATCGTAGCTAGCAAACAGATGAACTTTTTTAATTTAGTTTTATCTTGTCATAGATTATTTTATTCTGAGTTTTCTATCTAATCTGCTTAGCTGTTGCATTCAAAACATCAAGAGGACTATCGGAAATAGTCGATGTCGAATATCAATTGAATTATTATAATTTTTATTCTGTAGATAAGCATTAATTATTTAGGTACCCTAATGCTCATAGAGATTATTTGAATAATTTTAGATTTAGTTTCATGTTTTTAATAAAAGGAAACGCAGGTTGAGTATCTCCTTGGAATGTTAAATGATATCATAAATAATATTTTATGGACCTTTGAAGTGTACCGTAAACAAGTTGTGGTTTCAAATGCAAAGTTGACCTGTTTTGCAGAAAACACATTGTGTTATTTAATTTAATTTATCCCTCTAATTGAAGAATTAAACAAATCTATTCTCAACTTTTGTTTATTTCAGTGGATTTTCTAGTAAGTAACCTTATTTAGCCATATGCTCTCTACTAGACACTAGTCACTACAAGGATTTTCTATTGTTACTTCCTATAATAATATTATACTTTCCACGAAGTAAGAATGATTTGTAATTTTCAGCTTAATCAATTGGAAAAAAAATATTTATGAATTAACTCGTGAGTATTCAATATATCACACTGTACACATTGATGAATGAAAATTATACGAAGTTGGCAAGTCCACAATTCGTGGTTATTTATCAAAACATTAAAGATAAACACAGCATCAGCTCTTGCCAAAATTAATACATATATCTATCATAATAATTATGTTTCCATCATACATCACTTGCTACACGCATGGTAACACTACCAAGTGTTAATTGTTATGAAAATTCTTAATCTATTGCACTGAAGTTTCAAACTGAAAATCTGAATTAGTTTTTGTTATTATGCACGCTTTGACGTTAAACCGTAACTGACGGTACTATTCAAATGTCACTTAAATACAAAATATTCTATATTTTACTCTCAATATACAATATCAATACGTACTTTTCGGAGTACATTTCTTGAGGACGATCGGTTTCTGGAGTAATTCTTGTAGCTCCGGTTGAGCAGGCATGTCTCTCTTCATCGTCACTGGTTCACTTCACTTCACTGCACAAAACTAAACGTGGTTTAAGTGAACTCGCGTTTAACTGAAGACGCATGGCTTCAGACTGGGTTGGGCAAACTGACGTCCGGTATATATTGAATGCTTCGGAAGTTTGAACGCGAGGGTATCACCGTGTGGCCGCGCGGAGAATGAACGCTTTACTGGTCAAGGATGTCCAACGATTCGAACCGCCTCTGCGGTCAATGCTGCCTTCGTTAGACGATAAATATATTTAATTGTTATTACATATTTATAAAATTTATGGGTGCTCGTTTTACTGACCAATGAGTAGTAGGTCAGTACTTAAAATTGTAAAAACTAAAAATATGTTCAATGTAGTTCTACATAAAAATCTTACTAAAAAATGTTTGAGGTTTATAACATGTTAGATTAAATGTCCGTATAAATTATTATATTACCTACATATTTGCCGCCCGCCTAGACTTTAATCGCGTTGTGTAATTCGAGATCATCAAACCACAAACTGCCACTGTGCCATCAGCAATGTTAAATTGAAATATTTCATTTATTTCCTAATAAATGGATAAACGGATTAAATAAATGGATTAGGGAGAGTAATAGGATAAACTTCACATAAAACATAGTGAAGATAGGTATTAGGTACTCCTGTGAGATACTCCATGAAATTTTAGCAAACCAGGAGTTTAAAATGTTTAATAGATGTTAATTGTGTATCCCGTAGTATGATGAGTGAAAATTTAAATTGCAGGAAATTACTTATCTACGAAATAGTCTATTTAACTAATTTTTACAATGTTTTTACATGGCATTGCTAAATAAACACGTACGGTCTAAATGTTGGAGTAATTTGGGGTGCCCTGTCTCTGATCACTATCACTGATTTGTCACTATACCTACTTATGTAACCTTCCCTGCAAAGTAGCACTAATATGAACAGTACGGTAACTACATGTAATTCTAGGTACCTACAAAAACAACGTTCGCGTAAAGACGTACAAAACACAAGCTAAAGATTTGCAACGGAACAACCCTTTTTTTTAATAGTGGAGAAATCTTCCATAGATACCCACGACCCCCGGGGAAGGAGCCAAGGGTTATGTCGGATTCTTACCGACTAAAACCCCACTGTGTTCCGTCGAGCCGCGCAGTAACGTAGGTAACAACCCTATTGCATCAATGGTGCGTAAGTTCTTATTTTATCGGAAGAGCTTAGTTGCTTTAGTGTTCGTGTTCCATTGACTATGCTTGTAGGCATATCACAGACGTGACAAAACCGTTTCTAAAAATAGTTAAAATCGATGCTGTAGCACAAATTACTAAAAATTGGCGGTAGTTTAACACTTAAGTTGTGTACAAACTAAAAACGTAAGATCAAGGTTCTGGAATAAATAGTTATAAAAATTTTAAATTTTCGAACGGCGCAAATTATTTACCTACCTAAGTACCTAACTCTTTAGTTGTCGATTGTACTTACCTGTGGTACTTACCTATTTTTTAACATTATGTAACCTAAAATATCATTACTTAGGTACAATATGAGTACTCAAAGTAATAATAGCAAAAAAAACAATCTGACCATAAATCAAAGACAACTTAGTAAGCACCGGGCTTGCTAATAGGCACCGGGTAATTAAAGGTGATTAATAAAAATAATAATCTGAATTGATCTGAATCTATACCTAACATACCAACATTTGCGCGTTATGTAAATATTGCTTGTAGCACATTTATGTCCTGTGGCCTGTGCAAATATGACGTCCATATATATAAACTATCCATAGTTTATTTAAACTATCCATTATTTAAGCATACTTTTCTGTTTCCTTCAGTAAAAGTGTAGAGCGTTAATTTCCTTTAAATTTAATACATATTTGATCATTGATGTTACTCATCGAGACTTATAATTCTTACTTATTTATATTTTTTCGTCCTCTAAATGCTCAAGACTAACAATAAATTAAGTGGTGGCGGCGTCCGTTATCAAATTTATCTTTTACCTAAAACAGCCCATGCTGTGATGGAGCCTTCCTTATTCTTAATAGAAAAAATAATTTGGAAAATCCAAAAGTGCACGCCTCATAAAATTATTATTTTTGTTTATTTAATAACAATTAAACCACATCGAATCAGACCCTGAAAAATGAAAGGGTTCTATTCCTGAGCATACTCAAGCGTAAGAGAAAAAAAGACTCGATTAGTAAAGTATTTCGGTCGCTATCGTGTTAACAAGAAAAAGGATCCGCACATACAGACACACGGACGTCCAAGACAGAACTTTTTTAAACTGTTTTTTAACTAGTTTAAATAACAAAAATGACATCAAAAATATCATGAACGTTAAAAATAGTGTTTTTTCTTAATATGTGTGTGTATGTATTATATTACAAGTGCAATGTATGATACATAAAGACATTTTAAGTTTGAAAAATCAGATGTTTTGCGCGAAGTGACAGTAGTACCCACCTCAACGCTTCGCTTATGAGGCGTGCAATAACTAGGTACCTGAGGAGTGAGGACATATAAAAAAACCTAAGTATAGACTGTAGAGTGTGAGTCATTTATTTCTTGGAAATTCAGTGAGAATATAATAAAATGTAGATAAACCTTTCATATATTATCCAAGCATTGAAATTCGAATATAGAATGTAAAAAAGCTATTCTGTATTGTAGATAAACATTATCCTTAAAAGTGTCCCCCAAGTTATCCCCCGGTTAAATAATATAATGAATCAATCGCGTTTAAAATTCGTAAAGGGTGTTTTTTCTAAACTATCGTAACCTAACCTAACCTACAATCTGTTAGATTTTAGAAAAATTGTAAAAAAAAACATTGTTATTTATGTAGGTTTATAAATGACAAATTTAAAAATGAAGCTAAAAATGTGACAAAACAAAGTTAATAAGACTTAGAAGGAACCAACTATGTTGTGAACTGAAATTATGCTAATTCGGTAATAACTAAACTAGCGCTTCCTTAATATAGGTTTTATTAGGCAAGTTAAATGGTACCTACTTATGGCGCCTAATGAAATAATGGTGCGTATCATCACCATAAATGGGAGTAATGCGTGCATAGGCTAGGTACATAATATAAAATGCGAAAAGATAATATACAGGAATCCCCTTCCGTGTTAGGGTACCTTCATCATGTTAGCTCATAGCATGGACTAATAGAATATATTTTAGATTTAGATTCTATTAGTCCATGCTCATAGGTACTAACCACAGGTACTAACCTATGAGCCTTACTAATAACTCATAGGTTACACTTAAATGTAACGACATTTTCTCTATAGGTAGGTAAACTATGTATATTCGCTAAGTCTGAGATTGTAATATATTTTTTTCCTTTTAGACGATAAGGGTGTCCTCAGACCTGACTCCTGTTAAAACAATGCTTGCCGAATCAGTTTTAGGTAAAATATCGAAAGGATGTCCTGATTATTGCATACGTACCTTCCTTGAATGATTTCTTTTTTCTATTCGAAAAAAGAAATTACTGCAATGAAAGAAACTTATTTTGATTTTTTTTCTAATAAAATTTAGATTATCACATACATGCTGTTGACGTAATTACTGTTCATTTATAATTATCTCTAACAATTATCCTTTTAAACACTTACAAGATACATAGAATGCTATAATAAAATCTACTGATCTAGGTAAATATCATTATCGAGTTAGATCGTCGGAACGTTTTACTCAAAACACATAATTATTACCGTAGCTATATTTCAAGATCAGACAGGAAAACAATAAACAATCGTTTATATCATAAACTAATAATGTTTGCGTTATAGTAATTTTATACTCTAACCACCTCTAATGAATTTTTCTAAATTACTTTACTGAATTTGTATAATGGACTATGTAGGTAATAGCCGCGAGATCGAAATAGATAGAATTTCTTATATGAATATAAGTGAAACTTCATTAGGCACGTTGAGAGTAAAACTTCAAGGTCGCGTCATGGCAATACCGTCACGTCATGGTGGAAGGCGACGATATTGGTATTTTTGAATCTTGCCAAAGTAGTTTCACTTATGACACGTGTGCTCGGCACACACGCTCTTTTTTTAATATTGTTGCAACAGTATCATTTAAACCTTAATTTTCTTTTCAAATGTCCATAAAAATAAATAATTTGGAAAATCCAAAAGTGCACGCCTCATAATTTTTTTAATAAATATTTATTAATTATTATTTTTGTTTATTTAATAACAATTAAACCACATCGAATCAGACCCTGAAAAATGAAAGGGTTCTATTCCTGAGCATACTCAAGCGTAAGAGAAAAAAAAAGACTCGATTAGTAAAGTATTTCGGTCGCTATCGTGTTAACAAGAAAAAGGATCCGCACATACAGACACACGGACGTCCAAGACAGAACTTTTTTAAACTGTTTTTTAACTAGTTTAAATAACAAAAATGACATCAAAAATATCATGAACGTTAAAAATAGTGTTTTTTCTTAATATGTGTGTGTATGTATTATCTTACAAGTGCAATGTATGATACATAAAGACATTTTAAGTTTGAAAAATCAGATGTTTTGCGCGAAGTGACAGTAGTACCCACCTCAACGCTTCGCTTATGAGGCGTGCAATATAATATGTAATATAATAAAAAAATACATCATAATATGATTGAAAATATTTATTGTCCATCGATAGCTTGCGCAATCTTCGCTTCTTTCCTTGCTTTCTTTCTTTTCAGGAGCATTTCTTTCTTCTCTTCGACACTCTTCTTCAAACCCTTCATCTTCCTTGTCTGTAACCTCTGAATATCTTGCTTGCCCATGTGAATGCGACCATGTTTTGTGCCGAACGCGTCTTTGGAAATATTCTTCTTGGTAAGAGGTTTGACTTCTCTGGGCACTCGGCAAGCTTCCTTGAATAGGTCCTCTGACGCTAATCTTGTTCGTCTCAGCTTGAAGTCTATTGACGGACCTGTTGGAACAGATTTAATGAAACTATAAAATAAAAATGGTGTTGCCCTAACAATTTTTTCACTCAACTACGGGCTAAAGTTTTACTGTCTTACCACAAAAAACTTACTCTTTAATCTGGTTTTGTCGTTTTTCACATAGACAACTATTAAAGTGATAGATCCCTGGTATTAAAAACTCACATTATATCCAGCACAAGAAAATAATAACTCAAACCCTGAATTATTCAATTTTTTTTCTACAAATATAAATTCTAGAAGTACAATTTAATTCTTGTGAAGTTTTAAAAGAGATCCTCATTATATTGTAGCAACACAATTATGAACTTTTAAATAAATTTTGTATGAAACTCCATCTAGTTATAACAACTCATATATGTATACAGGGTGTCCCACTGTTGGTATACTAAGCTCAAAGGAGGTTATAGTTTTGCATACGCTGAGTATGTAAAAAATACTTAAAAAAATCCAGACGCATTTTTTTTTCAAGTAGATGAATTCTTAAAACTCTATGTGTACACCCATAACAAGCAACCCGCCCATTTTTCCCACTAGCACGTGAGCTATCGTTTAAGATTATGTTTTCATAGACAAAATGCTCACATTAGAGAAGCGGTATATGACGGCTGCGCGAAGCTAGAGAAGAAAACATGGATTTTCAGGAAAAAAATATCAAAAAAAATTTAACGTAATTTTGTTGTTTATGTATTTTTTACGTGATCAGTGTATGCAAAACTACAAGTTCCTTCGCGCTTAGTATACCAATAGCGGGACACCCTGTATACTGAAACTTCAATAACCTGTCTCATTTTTTGGTTGTGTATTCTTATATGTTTAATACTTCATATTCATGTCAGTTCTTTTTAAATACTTATAAATAAACAGTATTTACCTATCTCTTCTAGTTCTACTCTTGGTGTGCGTTGTCCACTCTTCTTAAGCAGTATCCTATATGATCTAACATAGATATTGCCATCATCTGTTGCTGTGAAGCTAAGTGCATGTTCCAAACCTTGCAGTCTTATTGTTTCAACCTGAAAGTATTAGTTATTGAATAATGTATTATTTTTTATCTAAAGAACTGACCATTAATGAACAGTAAATATAATAGTATGATTTTCTTCTGAATCTCTATCTAAATAATTGTAACAGTTGCAATATTCATTAAATTAATTTTTCATTTAAATGTTTCATGTGTGAACTGAACTTACATAAGTTAAAAAAAAATTATAATGACAGGAGAGTTGGCTTGACTTTGCTTATGAGAATTAGCCATTCATATAAAAAATTGAACTATTTAAATTTTAATGTATTTAACAACTAACTTCTATTAATATAATCTATGAAATCTTATATATAAAAATGAATCGCAAAATGTGTTGGTAAGCGCATAACTCGAGAACGGCTGAACCGATTTCGATAATTCTTTTTTTATTATATTCCTTGAAGTACGAGGATGGTTCTTATGTAGAGAAAACGTAAACATGTACCACGGGCGAAGCCGGGGCGGACCGCTAGTCTTATATATAAAAATGAATCGCAAAATGTGTTGGTAAGCGCATAACTCGAGAACAGCTGAACCGATTTCGATAATTCTTTTTTTATTATATTCCTTGAAGTACGAGGATGGTTTTTATGTAGAGAAAATGTAAATATGTACCACGGGCGAAGCCGGGGCGGACCGCTAGTAGATAATAAAAATGTCTTAATACCTTTTCCCTGTGAAAGAAATCTGTGAAGAGCGATTTCAATCTTTTGAGATCTTGATTTAAATCCCACGCTGGCCCATTAAACAGTAAACAGGGCTTAATACCAGCTAATACTTTCATATTGTGGAACTCCGACATTGCCTTAAAGTTATCAGCTCCAAGTTCAATCATGTCCAAAACACCATAGTTGAATGTCCTTCCCAATATTATGTTATGGGGCCTCTTTTTGGAATGCGAACTTACTCCGAACAATGCGGCCTCTTTTTTGTAGCAAAGCCTGGAAAAGTTGAGTTATTAGTGAAAATCAATATTTAGTTTTTAAACGAGATATAAAATCAGTCAAACTTAAACTTACTTTTCAATGAGTGTCGCATCTTCGAATGGTACGAAGTCATTCTTCCGGCTTAGGAACGCCGCGTCTGGTTTTTTTAAATCATATAAATCCTTCAACACTTTTCTAGCCCTCTCTGATGGGTTTCTGCCTTGTAAAAATATACACTGTTTTGGACCCTCAATCGCCTTTGGTTCCTTTGAAAGTAACACCTTTTTTCCTTTCCGAGTTGTAGGTTTCCTGAAATAATATATCTTTATAAATAATTTTGTAGCTTGTTTATTGATATATCAATGTATAAATCTTATTACTTTATTCTTTGTATTACACCCATTTTTATAAAATTACACGTTCAACAAAATTTACTGTCTTTAGCACGTGGTGAGTGGTTAGGTATTTAGATTATAGACATTTGTACTGTCAAATGTCTCATGTGTCATTATGACAGATAGCACAGACAGATGTCAAGATGAGTGTTGCATTTCTCGGGTATGTGTGGCGGTTGCTATTAAACTTCTATTAACCCTTAATCGGCCATGACTTCAAACAAGTTTATTTTAATACATCAGTACGGGGTTATATCGAGATTAAACAGTAAAATATTAAAAAGTAAAATATTGGGTAGCTTATAGGTTTTTTTGGCGGTGGGATATTATTTCCCTATAACCATTAAAAGTTATGTTTTGTGGGAAATTATTTCCCTATATCCATGAACATACATGTCAAGCGCGGATCCAGGGGGGGGGGTCACGGGGTCATGACCCCCCCCTGGGCTAGGTCCACGACCTAAGTGGACCACTAATTTAATATTAACTTTTTTAAATTAACAAATTAATACTGTTCAACATGATGTTTTTATTGAATTTTGAGGCATAAAAGTAATATAGAACAATGAAATCAATTTCAAACGGTAACGGAAGAGAATATAACAAAAATTATAGAAAAAGTTTATTAGGGTCGACCTGTGGTCGTAATTTAAGGACAATTAATAATTAATTTTATTTCTACAACTTTTGCTGTTACACTTTTCACACAAAACCTCAAATATCGAAATATCCCAGTTCGTGGATAATAAAATGGAACATAAAATAGCAAATTTTTTTTTAAATGAACAACAGAAAATACAGTCAAATTACAACAAAAAATCGGCCAAATGCGCTCGCGCACCGAGGACTCTGAGCAAACATATTTTTTCATTATGTTGAGTCTTACAATTTTGTTTAAAGGATTTTTTTCTTTATCTGTGCTTGTAAGTGCTTAAGTCGTTGCTTTTAAGTTTTAACCAAATTTCAAGACTGTGTTCACGGGAAGTACCTTGTAGGTTTTGATTGATGATTCCCTTGCAAGTATAGTTGCGAATTACAGAATATGCGGCTCTAATTGCTTTTTCTTCAGATTGCGTTGACATAGAATTTGAATTAAATAACAGATTTAAGTTATTATAGACCTGAGTTCTGATGTGAATATCAATTAAATACATGTAGACGTTCATGAGTAAAGGGATTTTTAGTTTAAAATGATTTAAAAAATATATTTTTATTTAATTTAATTAAATAATTAGGGTTTTCGCAGTTATTACTACATCTGTGCTATAACACGATACTTTTTACTCAATTTCAAGACTGTGTTTACGGGACAGGGTGCTCCCTGCAGGTATTGATTCCCTTGCTAATGTCGAAATCCTACGGTCTACGGTCCGGTACGGTCGTTTTAGCCAACTCAATCAAAAGATGCAGCTGTAAATGATGAAATTTTTCGCAAAATTCGACACTCCCTAAGAAATCAAAACCTACAGGGTAGTTCCCGAGTACACAGAGTCATGAAATTTAGTACAATCAAACGTCTTATAACGCAGACTAGCTTTCCACCCGCGGCTTCGCCCGCTTTCTCTAAAACTTTATAAATTATATACTATTCCCCTTGAATCACTCTATCTTTAAAAAAAACTGCATCGAAATTCGTTGCGTAGTTTTAAAGATTTAATCATACATAGGGACATAGGCACAGAGACAACGACTTTGTTTACTAATTGCGAAAAGCATGAATTTTTCCTTAGATTATAATATAAAAAAATATTTTTAAAATTTTTTAACTTAGGTACAACCCTGTTACTCATGAACGCTGTATTAACTGACATGTATTAACTTAATATTCATACCAAAAACTCAAGTCTATAATACCTTTACGCTATAATAAAATCAAACTTCTATGTCAACGAATCAGAAGATACAGCCGTAAATGCCGAAAAATTTCGCAAATTTCGACATTCGCAAGGGAATCAAAACTCAAAACCTACACGGTACTTTCCGTAAACTCAGAATCTTGAAATTCGGTACAAAGCAACATCTTATAGTACCTACAGATACAGGAATAATTGCAAAAAATATATATTTTTCAAGTTTGTCTGCCTGTCAAGACCCTTTTTCTCAGGAACGCGTGGAGGTATCAATCTGAAATTCATACCGAATACTCAAATCTACGGTTCCTTAAAGCTGTGAAAAAATCAAACTTATAAGCCGACGCAATCAAAAGATACAGCCGTTTATGCTGTAAATTATCGCAAATTTCGACATTATCGCAAGGGAATCAAAATCTATAATAGGTATTGTGCTACTTGTGTCAGCACAGATGGAGGAAAAATTGCTAAAACATACATTTCATGCTTATCAACATTCGCAAGTGTTCCCAGGAATCAAAACCTACAGGGTACTTCCCATGAACACAGAATCTTGATATTTAATCTTTATTTAATAGAAACTTACGTCTTATAGCACAGATAAAGGAAAAATTGCAAAAAGCATAAATATTAAATCATATAAAAATGTTTGTACGGAACTCTTGGTTCGCGAATCCGACTCGCACTTGACCAATTTTTTTTAAATCTACGTATCAATTAAATTACCAAAATATAGCTTTTGAAAATTGCCCACGTCTATGTGACCCCCCCCTGGCACTAAGGCTGGATCCGCCCTTGATACATGTGGGAAATAATCTCCCACTTTTGCCGCTTTTGCCCGCGCCTTTACTCGTGGATGTTAACACAGGGACAAAAAATAATAATGCATCATTAAATTTATTGTAAATGTATGAATTTTTAAATTACTTTTTACTTTACTCAACTTTTTACTTTTTATACCTACTTGGATCCCATATTTCCCTTTATCCTTACAGGATAAAGGGAAATATATTCCCACTTGAAGATTTCATGCACGGCTACAGGGTATTAATTTCCCAAAATTTTTTAAATTAGAAAAAATAACCCAAAGTAACAGCTTTCGTACGTTATTTTGTTTATATTTGATAAATAACACGTTCTTCTTTACGAATTATAAACAATTGCATATTTACAGGAATTTTTCTGAGCGTAGATCCAAAAACTATCTTGAATTTAGGGGAAAAAACGGTCGTTTTAATGAACTTTTTACTTCGATTGTCTACTGACATTCACAGTTGACGTTTAGAAAGAAGTGTTGCTAGAAAAAAATAAATATACCTACTATCTATCTTAAGGTGCATTCCTTAAATTTTACCGTATCTTTAAAAATACAAAAAATAATAATTAATTTGTGGGCAATGCCGAGGTGGGAAAATAATATCCCCATGGCTTATTAAGGGTTAATACACCAGTGACCAGCCTTTAAAAATAATAAAAAGTGAAAAAAAATCGCAGTAGGATGAAACCCATTAGAAAAGGTGTGATAAAGAGCTTTTCGGGACGGAAACTTTTAATTTTTGAGTTATGAATTTTTGAAAACCTGAAAATTACTATAGAAAGCTACGTAACTTCAGATATTTAGGTTCCATAGGACAATAGCTAATCACATAAAAAATTACGACTCTCAACTCGACGTCCTGTAACGTAAGTTTTACCATCTAAAAAAAGAGCGTGTGTACCGAGCACACTTGTCAGAAGTGAAACTTCTTTGGCAAGATTCAAAGGTACCAAAATCATCAATTACTCCATGACGTGACGGTATTGCCATGACGTGACCTTGAAATTTTACTCTCAAGTCTCAACGCGCCTTAGAAATAAGTTTCACTTCCAAATTACACGAATTTGATAAGAAAAAAAGGTTTTTTACTTTTTATTTTTTTTAATTCTATAATTTTTGATTGTCTATGGTTGATGACGCAGAGAACTACAGAATTACAGATCGTGGCGCGAAAAGTGAAACTTTTATAGTTGAGCAGTATTATTAGAATTTTTTGCAATATACTTTAACAAAGATTCGACAAAAGGTTTGTGATGTGTAATGTTCCTTTATTCATAGAAATTAACTTCATAATTCATTTATTATCTTCATCGGGAATTACCAATTCATTAGTGAGGTTTAAGAACTTTTTATTTAACAGTAGGTACCAACGGTCTACCTACATACTTACTACTTTTTCTTGGTGACAACCAAATTCCACCATTTATTTATTATTATCTTTATAAAATGCCGCATGCGGGTAAATACCTAAAATTGGGACACTGAATATTGCAATAGATATGCAGTAAATACATTTGTGGTATTAAGTATAACCGGTGCAGTTGCATAAAGAAATAGGGAAAACTTGAGGAAAATGTTCACGGTTATTATGAAATATTTAACCAATAGTATCTTGTATCTATGTATATTACCTATATCAAGCTACTAGTTATTAATCTGTGCATATATACATTTCTATTTAAAAATTCCTAAGAATACCAGTGGTTTGAAAAAATATAATTACCTACCTACCTAATATTGCCGCTTGTCTCGGCTCCACCCGCGACCCGGGCTGACCCGTAAAAAACGAAATCGATCCAGTAGTTTTGTATGAAAACATAGAGGTACATATTATAATAAATACAAAAACTATAAAATATATCTCTATAATATCAGTTTAGATAAAACTTCGCGCGGACCGTTTATAGTCAACCATTTAGTTTATTAAAATGAAAAGGTCACGGACAGACAATAATTATACTTACAGTGTGTGAGAAATGCTGTTGTTGGAAACATATTATAATAAATAATGTGAAAAATTAAACACGTTTTTAACTTAGAGCATTAAACCAACGTTTTTAATCATTTACGAGTAGGTACTTAGATCATTAAGTAGTAGGTACGATTCTAGTGTGTAGTTTTACTTTAGGTATGCCGTATGCTTAAATTAGCATTCTACGGACTATGTGCAATTAAATTAATATCTTAGTTATCAAAATAGTATGCATAGCTAGTAGCTACCTAGTAGGTAGTATATATAAAATACTTACGTAAAACAAAAGGGGGAACCATATTTACCTAGTCTGGTATTTATTCGAAAAACCTCGGACAGCTGAATACAATAATTATTATTCAAAGTGTTCATCGTGACGCAATGACTAAAAAACCAAAAATACACGTCGTAATAAATAATATAAAGAAGATATATTATAATGATACTTGATGAATAATATTATGTTTACCGAGTTCTTGTCTTACTAAGCAGCGTCGCATGTGGTTTTATTGAAACACTTTTGTAAATATTATTAAGTATTTATTTCTATAGTCTTAAAAAAAACTTGACCATATTTGTACTTGTTTTATTATGGTCCAAGCTGTTTAGTCATGAGCGTATGAATTATCTCACTTAGAAATTAAAAATAAACAAAATAATTATATTAACTGAATGTTTATCAGCTTGATTTTATGTAAAAAGTAATTAAAATATAATTGTCTATCTATCACGGCGCCTACACAAAGAACACGTGAGATTTTCAGAGAGGAAAAACATTACACACGCTCGTCTTGGTAAAAAATAAAACTGGCAAAGTAAGATTTACAATTAGACGGGTTCCAGAGAATGTCGAAAAATCTTGTTATTAATCTGGGTACTTCCGTTGATTTAAAATTATAATTATGTAACTGTTGTCAGCGGCCATTTTGTAGAAATTTCGCGTCTTTCTACCAATTATGAAAGAATTATATTTATTCGTGTACTATAACGAATTATTTGTTCGTGACGCTTCAAAGTATAAAACAGTGTGATTTCTGACTATTGGTAAGACAACAATAGCTTTACCGAAAACATAAGTGGTAGAAATAACACAACATAAAACTGTCTATACCAGCAAAAATTCCCGCGCAATTTGTAGATATGGAACTCTAAAGAGGCTGTATCGAGCTCTAGGTTTTCCTCGAAGTTATTATATGGACACGTTTGTTTGTATATTATCAGTAATCAGTGGTGGCTAGCGTCACTATGTTTTTGACCGCCGCCTCTGTCGCCGGTTAGTTCTCGCCGTTTTGTGTGATCTGGATTTAAATACACAAAAGTAAGTACTTTATTTTTTTATTTTTTTTTTATTGTTACCCATACTAGATTGTGTTAGAAGGTAAAATTAAAGTGACTTTTCAACGTTCCATGTTTAAAAAATAGCATAATATGTAATTAATTAATTAACTTTAAAATTCAAATACATAGTTACCTCATTTAAATATTTTTGAATATAACCTTGCAAAACAATTATAGCACGATGCTTCGCAAACTCAATTTTATGTGTCTTTTCGCCTTTCGGGATCGGTTTACAAAAATATTTTTTAAATCAAACTTTGAAAATGATGTTATATTTTGAATTTTGCCTGAAGGTATCATGTAGGTAGGTACTTAATTAATATTTAATTTAATATTGAACACTGCATATGACTGACCTTTTATTTAATTTCATTTCATATATCTATATTAACTTCGAAATAATCGTCATCTTTATTTTAAAATCTATTTGGAATATGTTCTTTTTATTTAATTTTGTAAATTACTAAAATACGATGACCTAGTTTCAATTCGAAATGATAGTCTGTAGTATGATGGTAGATGTCCCTAAATTTTTCCATTAAATTCTTCAAAGTTAGAAGAATAAAATATGCGTTTTTTTCCTTCATTTTATACTAAATTAATATTATAACAGGCTTATCCAGTGTAATAAGAAACATTGAACTTATCACCATCATAAACGTGATTTTATTGCATAATTTGTTTAAAAACATGTTACTTTATTACCTATATCATTTCGCAGTAAGAGGCCAAATCGTATTTGGATATGGGTTTGCCCATAAAAATATTCAAATTTATGTTTAAAAACATCGGTAGAGTCCCGGGCTGCTTTCAAAAACAATATTTTTTCGCAACATTTTTCATCTCACCTCTTCGTTTCTACATTGGTATATAAATAAATGAATAACTGACAGGCTATAAAATACGATCTTTCGCGATAAATGCATTATCCAACACAAAAATAAAGCCCGTAGCATGCTTTTTTTTTTTTTTTTTTTTTTTTTTATCGTAGGGAAATGCATTTACGCATCCCCCTCTACAGTTTTACTGCCCGAGGGGGTATGTGGGACTCGCATGAAGCCATACCCACTAAAACCCAACGGTGGCCACCGTTCATCTTCGGCGACAGGGGTTAACAGCCAGGCCTTGTACCCCTGCCGCCTACGTGGTGAGTGCCGCAACTGGGCGACTCGCCCAAGCCCCTAATTTGGCAATAGGCGACGGTATCGCATAATGATAACGCTGCCCTATTGCCGGGCTATCCACCCTCTGTCGCAGGGGGGGGCCGGTTTACTTGCAGCGAGCATATCTGCAGTATGCTCGTCTCTACGTAAACCTCCCCCTGTGCTTAGTTGTTAGCTCTTGTTTCAGGGCAGACGTTGGACATACTGACGCCTCCGTCTACCAGGTCTCCGTCGACGCAGAGGATCCGCCGCTGGGTCATTTTCCCGGGCCCTCTCCGCATCTTCTTTCGCCTTCATTATGGTTTCGCAGAAGGCTGCGACCATCCCCCATTTCGCGAGCCCGTAGCATCCTATACTTCAGTAATTACTGAAATCAGAACGTTCTGCCAAACAAACTCTATGCCTAAATATGTGTAATAATAATAGTAACAGTCCATAAACAAAAAAAAATATTCTGAAGCATAGGTACTTAGATGTTCTAAAGCAGACTTAACATTCATTCTTGGATTTACCATTTTTTACAACACTTCTGCAATCGTGATGCTGTCTGCAGGATGTCTGCTAATTTATCATTTTGCACGTCAACTTTAGTTTTCCTATTTATATTCTTTATTTGCAAAACAAGCGAGACTCAAGGAGCGCTTCGTTTCAGTAATGGGATTTAATCATACCTTTGCGCTTTACCGTCGCCGCACACGAGCCACGGGCCACAGCCACAAACGCCGCCACGCGAAGCTAGACGCACACAGTAGACGCAGCTACAAAAGTAGCTGAAGCGCGCGACAGCCACTTGTGGCCGGTGGTCGCCACTTGTGGTCGGTGGCTGCTATTTTTTTAACCATGCAAATGCAACGCAGTTATCAATTATCATAATGGACTCGGACGAAGAAGGTTTAATTGCGCTGCTTCTGATAAGAAAACGTCGTAGAAGGAGACGAAACCGTAATTATTGGATACATCCAATTTTAACAAATGTACATAATCGGAATTGCGCGAGTGGCGTGTGGCGACGTTTTGTGTTGGCGTTTGTGGCCGGTACGGGTCACAAGAAGCGAGCAGTGACGATTAGAAGCGTGTGGCGGCCACCGGCGTCAACCGTGTGCGGCGGGTCCATATAAAATGTATGAAAAGTGCAGGAAATATGCCGGTGGCGCGGCGGCGTTTTGTGGTCGGTGGCCGGCAGCCCGTGTGCGGTAGCCCTTAGATACTTTAAATGTAGTTTATTACTGTGTGGTTGTAATGTCATATTTGTTTCTATTATTGTTTGTTTTTCTAATGAAAGTTTTACCTTAAAACAACACAGTAAGTGCCTTCTAAACTTTGCTAAAACCACGTCAATAATCAAGAACCACGTTTTTGAGTGAACAGACAGAAAGGCGGTGGACTTCGATTTCAAATATAATATATGTACATTATGTAGTAATTATAAATGTATGTCTTGTCATTTAACGTGTTATTGAATTTTCTTCATTGATCTTGTCACTGAGATAGTGCGTGTGTAATAATTAATTATTGTTGTTTTGATAAATAAGTATTATTTAACATTAATTTATTATTGCAGTTTATATTATTTATAATGTTAATGATATTATAGTGAGAACCTTGTTAATATATTACATATCAAAAAACATACCTCAAGAATTAGGTCAATGGTATTTTAGTAGGTAGGCAAGAGGTTATCACCATAGTACCTACCTAATTGCAATGTTAAAGATATATACCCATCAAAACTTATAATTCTTTAAAATGCGATGAGCGTGTTTCCCACGTCACACAGTCGTGTTTTTTTTATAGTCCCAAAGCTTAAGGAAATGATATGGGTCTTGCAATTCAATAGAGGTTTTAATTATCTGTTCTGTAGTCAAAATTCAGATATTTTTCCTTGTTGCTAAAAAAACCTAATTAATGATACCTTTATCACGTGTTGATATGAACAAATAATCAACATAATTGTTGGACAACGGAACGGATCTCAGGAAGTTTATCAATATAGCACTTTAATTCGAGGCAATTTCCGCTTGACCGGTACTCGGTAGACTAGGTACATACGCTGAATGTCAACTTCTTTCATTTTGAAGTAAAACTTCTTTAGGCGCGACTAGGGAGTAACTCAGATTTTTTTTCTGACGGAAGTAACGCTGTGTAGTTTCCGCCATTTAAAAATAATAATTCTGATTGGTTGTAAGTATATGTCATATACTACACGCTTCTTGACTTATACGCCAGCTAGTGGCAAATATCATAATCAATTAGGATTATTTATTTTCAAATTTTCAAACGGATCAATTGTGAATAGCAAAGTGAATGAATAGCAAAGTGAATGAAAAATTCAACAGTTTTAAAAACATTATTTTAAATTGCAAAATTTTTTGAAAATCTCTAAATATAGGTACTTGTTTATTTATTACTTTTAAAATAAGTAAATTAAAAATAAATTTTCTGACAATTGCGACATTTTATAATATTCAATAACAAGGTTATATTGATGTCGTGGTCATATCGTAGATTTGATCATTTCATGATATGAGTGGCCATTTCACGAAATGGTCGCATATCGTGAAATGGCCAACATAGTTTGATCAGATCGTTAAATTGTCAACGTTTCACGATTTGGTCATCCACATTTGGCCAGATCGTATAAAATATAAAGAGTCCATAAAATATTAAAAAAATTCAGAATAACTATATTCTAAAAACTTGTTTAATGTCATTAAAGTTAGTGCCGCGGCAGCGGCCGGCGAATCCCAGAAGCGAATCGTTTTTGCAATAGAAAACAGTTAGGTTAGGTTAGGTTCGACTTTGATAAACAACGCACGAGCCGAGCGAGCAAAGCGAGCGTGCCGCGGCAGCGGCCGGCGAGTGCCAGAAGCGGATCGCTTTTTAAAAAACAAACAATTATAATAATATAGTAGTAGTTTTTTAAATTATTTTATTTAAGTCGCATTTTTTCTTAAATACATATAAGATATCCACATTTTCCATAGTACTCGTACCTCTTCGTCTTAAATTCTTTGCTATGACTTTCTTCATAATATTGTTATTAAACGAATTATGAAGTTTTTAACTGCGAATAATTTAATTTTCGCCAGCGGCCGCCATCTTATCACATAATCACAGAGCTTGCAGCGCCTCTACCAACGATTAATGTAACTATTTTACGATATGATCAAATAATTTTGATCATTTCATGAAAAAACCGTGCGTTAATTGGCCATATCGTGAAGCAATTTCTTATCATTGATCTGCCCAAACCACATCATGATGTGGCCAAACTAAATTGGCCATTTCACGATATGCGACCATTTCGTGAAATGGCCACTCATATCATGAAATGATCAAATCTACGATATGACCACGACATTGACATGTGCGTTTTACTTCAATCGCGCGTAAAGGTTACACGCACACACTTTTTTTTTCTATGAATCCGTATAAATGAATGCAATATATATGTAAGTTTGATTGTTCTAGTCATCTAGGGTTATCGGTGGTATTTAAAAAAATGTTTGCTACATTATTATCCTCCACCATTATTTAGTTCTTATCGCACGGTAATGCCGTGAAAACGCTGTAATTTTATGACCTATGTATTAGTAGTAGCTAACTTATAATTATGTGATGTACAGGAAATCATCTTTTAGTATGGGTAATTTAATTTTAATGGGAGTCCGATAAATATTTATGAAATGTATCAACATCAGTAGGTATCCTTTATTTAATGTTAAGGGTACCTACCGTGCCCAAGGTGTAAAAAAGCAACCCTTGTCTTCGCTGTCCATCTGGTATGTCTAATGTCACCAGGCTGAAGGCTATTTCATAAATCGTGGTAATTGGATGGAATAGTTGAAATTTCCAGAGACATGTTATGCTACTATAACACATATAATGAAAAATCGAGGTTAAGCAACCGTTGGCACAGTCAAATATTGAATGAGTGACTCATTTATTTTTGCAGTTTCGCTTTACCTAAAAGAACCCTTAGTGTCGCGAGTCCGACACGCACTTGACCAATAGAGTTTTATTAATACTAAAACATTTCATTTCAGACGATGTGCAATAATTCCTAATTTGATAAGTGTCTCACGCAAGATAGTGAAGTTATTTCGTCATTTATGTGTCTGAACGAGCATTAATATAAAATAAATAATAGCTGTACTTTATAGGCAAATTGTTAATGAAATAATTGTTTTATTTTTTGTCACGTACTGAATTTCCCTGTCTAGGGTTGCGCTTTTCTACGAAATAAATACGTAGCTCTAGGTCCTCTTTATTTCATGACTTAGCCTTCTAAAATTAAAAGTAAAGTTTAAATTAAAAGTAAAGTAAAGTTTAAGTGTAAAAAAATAAATTCATTTATTAAAAAAAAATATTTTCTTTTTTTATCTGAATCTATCTTGTCATTTGGAGGGATGCTACGGGTCAAATGTTAATGTAATAAAATAAGCACATGCTATAAATTCAGAACCTACAGTCGTTTTGGGAGTGTAGCAGTCGATTCAATACTATGAATTACTAAACCAAAATGATGAATTACCTACCTATATTTTTTCATAAACTCGTTAAAACCCAAATAATAAAAATTAAATTAAGACGCCCCTTGCGATATACCGATGGCTTTTAACTCGATAAAAAAGCAATTAAAAACGATACTTTCAATCACAGTTCAATGTTCATAGTAAGTCTTCACGATGATAATATCTACTATTACTTTGTAACTTTCCTACTGCATGTTTATTTGGTGCGTTCTTTATCTTGATAACTGACACTCTTATTATTATGAATTAATTAATGTTATTTATGTTTTCAAATACCAATAATGAGTTTCATCAGATTTCATTTTCTTTGTTTATGATGTTATTCGATACGTAAATATGTATAAGGAAATGATACTTAGGGTTCAAGAAATACAGACGGGAAATAATTTTAATAGGTACCAATTATTTAGAGATAAAAATATTTACTAAGATAAAAATAAGCAATGTAAATAACCCACACCATATCTTTGTCGATAGAAAGTCCATAATAAAATTTGAACTTTAATGATAAATTATCGAAAATCACGCCTGTTTAATTTTTCAAACACATGTTAAATACATAAAATATATAACAATTTATATTTATCAAAAACTAATTTTTATGACCTCATAACTTATATCGTCTGGGGTCAAGAAACATGGTCATAATCGGCAGACGGCATTATGTTTCACAACGCTCTAAATAATAAATAAGAGCGTAGGGTTTGGTGTTTCGATACATTCACTAAATAAGGTAAAGGTGACATTTTTATAGCTTATCGTAAATTAAATAAAGAATATACTTAAGCTTTTGATGCTTTTGAATGAGAAATAAGATCTGATTTAGGTTTCATATTTGATATAATTTCTAGTTGATTAAGTTTCTATAGAACATAGGATAGCAATTTCAATAAGCAGTTTTCACTGGTTTTCGCATGTTTCTTGGAAAACTATAACTACTACGAGGTATGGCTGACGATCACGTATGTTATATTATCTGTGGCACGGGGCTCGCCTCCGATAACAAAGGTCAATCTTCAAACCGTTAATATTTATTATCAAATTAAAAGGCATAGCGCAAAGGGCGCATTATTTCCTTGTGTACTGTTATTGTACTACATCTTAATTAAATATAATGATTGAAGAAATTAATTATAATAATGGGCTTATCTATTCTTTATTTTAAGTCTATGGATAGATATCTTGATCGCAAGATATTAGGACTTTTCTTTGAACCTTCTTTAAATGGCAAGAATAATCTCAATTGGTTCGTAAACACTACATTAATTATCCGGAACCTATTGTGATAAATATCACTAGCAGGTAAAATAAGTCCATGTATGAATGAACATGCACAATATGAATGAGCAATGAATTGAATGTACGTACTCAATAGTCAATACATAACAATATACTATTATTATAGCATAGTAGCCAATTGCAGTTTATTGCAATACTATTATTATTTACAGGATGAATAAAATGTTGTTACGAGGTTCATACTATGACATTTATTTAAATTATTACTCGTTTTCTTAAAAATAAGGATAGGAAAAATATGCCCCGTCTATGCCGCATGTGAGTCATGTCTAATAAATCTATGGCATCTACATAATATAAAATTAAAATTAGTTTATATTTAAATTATCTCGCAACTCAAACTCAAGAATTTATCATCCCAAAAAAAATTCTAAAAGTGACTCTACATATTGCGCACAGCGACGCGGACGCAACGTAATTACATAATATACCTAGGTATATATTTACAATCTTAGTAGGTAGTTACTTTAATATCG
This sequence comes from Colias eurytheme, assembly GCF_061535395.1. NCBI lineage: Eukaryota > Metazoa > Arthropoda > Insecta > Lepidoptera > Pieridae > Colias > Colias eurytheme. The sequence goes on along the minus strand of NC_142993.1, from coordinate 9,523,465 downwards.
CATCGAATAAATAATTAAAAAATCACCCCTCTGTCCAAGGCCTCTGTCATATTACTACTCATTCGCTACTACTATAATGCACCCATACTTTCATAACAGACTCAAACTTATTCTTATTTCATTGAGATCTTTCATCAGTGGGCACTGGGCATATTATTCAATTATTTTATTCAGAGAGGGAAACCGCAGTTCTAACACAATCATGCAAGAGAGCGCGTGCTTTTTGAAACATTTTTAGATACCTCGACACCCGCGAACGGAACGGTGCACACTGAATTTTATTATTAGATTTTTTATGAACAGTTTTATAAAATGACCGTGGAAACTGATACTGAAAGCAAAAATAAATCTGGTGAGTGTTTTGATTACAAAATTTAAGTAAAATGTGAAAAAGGCAGGGGTTTATTATTATGACTGAGATTTCCACGAACTATCTCTACATTTTCGCGGTTTAGTGAAATTTATGATAGGTACTCGCTAGAAATTGGTTTATCTAAAAAGCAACAAGTTAATTAATTTGTTGTTTGATATTTTTATAGTTTATATTTTATGATAATATTTTTTTAATTCTATAGAAACGATATTTATTTATTTATTTATTTATGCTTTATTGCTCAAGATAAATTACAAATTTAGACTTAACCTAGGATACATTGTAACAAACGGCGGCCTTATCGCTAAATAGCGATTTCTTCCAGACAACCGGTTGTACAGAGAGATATTAAGTAAAGAATAGGAGTAGGGCAGAGCACAAATAAATATATACATACAAAAATAAAGTAAATAGGTAATATACCTAGTAGAATACAAAAGTTGTATGGAAATTGGTGTATTATATATGCTAATATATTCATAAATTTTATCCGTTGTTGCTAGCACTGACAGGTGAAATGATCAACGGAGTACGTAACAAGGAGCATGTAATTTGATTATAACTAGGTTAACTAGATTTTGGTTAATTTATGAGGTAATAAGATAAATTATGGAACTTATGTAACTCGGCAATAACAGCCAAATATTTAAATATTTATTTAGTTATATATGCTAATGTATAAAATTTACTTAATCACAAAAATGTTTACAAATATAATCTCCAGATATCCTAATGGTAAAAATTCTTCACCACAAATTTTAATTATGTTGAAATCTATAGAAGTTCATTATCAGCAATTCATACAGAATTACTAACAACTTGTGTGCATAAAATAACGTCATATTTGAGGTGCAATTTCGCTATAAAACCTGCAGTCTCGAAATACAATAGCTTCCCAGTAAGTACCTAAAATTAACTTTTTATTTCTATCTATTTCAGTGTTGGAGAACGAAACAAGGGACGCAGAGAATCAAAATTCCACAGAGGATCCTATAACAAGAGCTATAGGAGCCATCGGAAAATGGCAGATATGGATCTGCTTCATAGTATTTCTAGTAAAATTTCCCGTAGCATGGCATCAAATGAGCATAATATTCCTAGCCCCACCGATGAATTACACATGTTCTACAAATGACGTATATGATAATCATTGTTCAGCAAATTGTACTGAATATAAGTTTGACCACTCTGTGTTTGGGGACACAATCGTGTCCCAATGGAATCTCGTATGTAGCAGGGAATGGCTGAAAAACGCAACACAAACTATTTTCATGCTTGGAATCCTCGTTGGGAACATGGTCTTCGGCCACTTATCAGACAGGTTCGTAAATCGACATAAGAACCATATATAGTATCACCGCCCCTCGCTAAATTATTACATCCTGAAGAGTTGAGACGACTTTCCGGATAAGATTACTTAAGCAAATATAGCTCAATCGGACATTGTCCTACTTTTGATAATTGATATGCCCAATTTTTTCATACACAAACAGTTCAGAGTTGTCCATCTTTGTGCAAATTTATTGTTTAAGATTGGGTGACGTCAAGTATCGTTTTAAAAATAGCGATGACACAAAGTTTTATTTGGTCAATATTAGCTCAGTGGCCAACAAGAATCTCGGTGTTTACATCAATGCAAAATGTTAAAAATAAATAAAAAGACTAATAAACATTTTTACAAACATGGACAGTTTTATAGTATACTTTTCGTCAATTCCAGGTTTGGAAGGCGTTTACCGTTCTTGGCGGCAGTATTTCTCCAACTTATATCGGGAGTTGCAACCGCATATTCCGTCAACTGGCACATGTTTACCAGTCTTCGTTTCTTCTTAGCTGTGGCAACTGGAGGCACTATGGTCACAAGCTTTGTCCTAACCATGGAACTTATCGGCACTAGATATAGGGACGCTGTTGGCATTCTGTATCAAATTCCCTTCAACCTTGGCCATTTGTCTTTACCACTATTTGGTTACTTTTTGCGTGATTGGAACCACTTCCAACTTGCCATTTCTTTGCCATCAATACTATTCCTGAGCTATTACTTTTTACTCCCGGAGTCGCCAAGATGGTTGCTAACTGCAGGACGAGAAGACGATGCGCTGAAGATTTTGGAAGTTGCAGCAAAAAGGTAAGCATTATAATTGTAAAGCACGCATTTTTCGTTAGCGGTTAAATTGTAACTGAAAATATTAGTTGTAATTGCTATGTCGAATTCAGAAATTCCACAAATAAAATTTTTTTTAAAGTAACTACCAAATAAATTGAATTATGATAGTTTATCATAAAAATATTATGTTATAACTTTCGTAATATCTTAGGTTATTAGCTAACTTGAACGTTACAAAACGTTTCCAAGCATAAGTGTGGTAATAATAATAGTGGCATTAAAATTAATAGTTTCTTGTAAACAGGTAACACGATAAATATTCGCAAATTGATTTGAACCACATAAATAAGCTTACCATAAATAATACCTTTTTTTCTGTCTACTGCGGTTCAAGATACTGCATTTAGATAAATAAAAATACCATTTCCCTATTAAACATCTGCATATCTGCTGCCGAAAAATCGAAATTTATCACAAGAAAGGTAGTTAGAAACGTATAAAAGGTTGAATTTTTATACTCAAACTCAACAGCATGTCCAATTGAAATTGATATTTTGGTTTTATTGCATTCAAATGCTTTATAAATATAAATTTATAAAGCATAGAAAAAAATCGATCGCGGTGCGTCCCTTAGACACATAAAACTGAAAGAATAGAATAAATTCGATCGCTCTGGCGGATCACGACTCACGAGTGGCTGAGTTGGTCAGGCATCCGCCCCGGAATGGCGCGAAAGGATGCGGGTTCGAGTCCCGCCTCGTGATCGAATTTTTTCTATTCTTTATAAATTTATAGCGTGTCCAATTATTTGGAATCAAAATCCCACAAGACTCTATACAGAAACAGGCCATTCACTATTAATTGTCGTTTTTTCTTTCCTCATGATGTATTTAAATTAAATCATTTTTTCAGGAATGGACGTCCAACCGAAAGAATAGCATCATACACCCAAAAAATGGCCGTTGAAGTTAAAAGCAATCCGAATAAAGAACATGCGTCCTTTATAGCACTATTCCGTACTCCAAAGCTTCGCGCTAGAACATTGGCTATTTGCTTCAATTGGTTCGTGTGTGGATTCTGCTTCTTTGGAGTATCGCAGTATATTGGACATGTTTCTGGGAACATATTCAGCAATGTCGCTATTTCTGCTGCTATATTGGTAAGTCTAACTTTAATCGTTTTTTGATTGATGATGCGTGCTACTCTAAAAATAATGTAAAATCTTTGAATTGTTCATTTATTTGGAGCGGAAATAATTAAATAATTTGTGAATTTTACTAAATTCACTCAATTCCATATTTGATCGATAAAAATGCTGATTTTTTATTTTACTATGGTTCTATAAGGCTTTAGACGAAATCAATGATTTAAAATGCCGGGTAAAACTAAGAGTAAAACGCAAAAACGATATAAATGAAAATTTGATAGAAGTACTTAAAAGTTTTCCCTGTTAAAGCCGTATAACTTGGGGCTAAAGTATAAAAACTGTTTGTTATAAAAATTCCCTTTATTCCAGGTACCCGGCACCCTCATATCCATTTACGCCAACAAAGTCCTCGGGCGCAAGATAACTCTAATAAGCTCCAACTGCGTCACTGGTCTCAGTTGCTTACTGATTACCGTCGTTCCACAGTCTGAGGCCAGTTACCTCATATTAGGTTGTGCTGGTCTTTGGGGCATGAGCATTTCTTTCGCCACAGTATATCTATACGCTGGGGAGTTATTCCCCACAGTTGTCAGGAATTCTGGTGTCGGATTGTCTTCTACTGTTGCGAGAATAGGGTCTATGGTCGCTCCTTTTGTAGCCACTTTGGGACATAAAAGCTCCTGGTTACCGCCCATCTTGTTCGGTATCACGCCATTAGTTGGAGCTTGTCTTTGCATAATCCTGCCAGATACGAGAGGAAAGAAACTTCCGGACACATTAGAAGAGGGGGAGGAGTAAGATCTCATAACTGCCTCAAGATTATTTTATTTATTTATAGTATTCCAAGCGCTCTAGATTGATTAATTTTAGGAATTTAAACCGTTTAGTCTTAATTGTTAAGTGTAACTGTTGGAATTGTGTTATTGAATTGTTCGTGTAGGCTGTGATTATGAATCTTTATACTGTATTTTTACTATTAAATATGAAATGAATATGAAAACATGTTATTATTTGTTGCAAATTTATTATACTAGAGTATATCGTTTTAATTTCATATTATTGCCTTCTTCGAATTCTGACGTTCCGCTTCAAGTGGCAACATTCGAAATCATAGGGATAAGAAAACTATTAATAATTGATACAAACATAAACATATTTTTTATGTTACTGATGACTTATGTGAACATACATCAAAGCAAACTTTTGGTCACCCTATTCATGATTAGCAAATATTCCCTTACAATGATTTGACATAAAATTCACCTAGGTGTATTAAAATTTTCAAGAGAATTATTTTTTACAAAAAATGTACCTCTGGGTAACTTTTAAATATAAGGCCTCCTGGCTGGACGATCCTTCGTCATTATAAAAACTACATTCATTATGTGCATTACCTAAAAGATTTTCATAATCTTGGTTTTGATAATATCTAGTGTCTAGTAGTTGATTTTTAAATAGTTCTGTATCCAAAATCCAAATCTCTTTTCTATTATTCAACACTACCTTCGAAAGATGATGTTCGAGCTTCTGCCTTCTGGATTGTGGTACTTCCTTACACTATATATTACAGGGTAGGTACTTGGTATCAAAATTGCGTTAAGAAAAAAATTAAATAAGAAAATATTCACAATTCAAATGTCTATTTTTATGATTATTATCAAAACTCGGTTATAAAACTGATAAAAATGAGATACTAATGCATTTAATCCGCCTTCCATAGGTATGTATGTAAGCGTGCGTTAAACAAATACTTTGTTATAAAATTGAGTTACATTTAAAATAACACAATGAGTTTTAAAAGTTAATCAGGGGAAACGAATTAATTATAAAAATACTTTATCACCTGTGCCATTCCCCGCAATAAAATATTTAGTTGAGACTGAAATATAAGACAGTGATGTATTATTTGTGGTAACATCAATATCAGTGTATCATATACCTAAGAACAGAAAATGGAGGCTGAAGATGTCATAGAAAAAACCATAGGACGTTCCGGAAGATATCAACTGTGGATATTCTTTCTTATATCTATAGGTCGGTTTCCTACTGAATATCAGTTGACAAACGTCGTGTTCATATTGCCAAACCCTGAATACGTGTGTAAGGATGAAGGGGCTAATAATGCTTCAAACTTTTGTCCCTGTAACAATCCTGAGTACGTCACCAGCACCGTTATGAGTTCTGTATCGAGTGAGTGGAATTTAATTTGTGACAATCGTCATTTAGCCAGCTTAGGCCAGTCTATGTTACAAATTGGTATATTGGCTGGAAGCATATTTTATGGACATGTCTCAGACAGGTAAGTGTTTATCATTGATATAATCAATTAATCTAGTCAAGGCCAGCAGACTGAATGCCTCATACCACGTCTTCAAATATTATTTATTGCCTATTTTATGGGTCTGGGAACATCTATCCTCGTCATTAATATAATTTGATCCTTTCTTTCTCTTATGCGATATTGTATGATTTTAATTTCAATACTTTTAATAAAAAATATTTTTTCGACCTTGAAAAATCAAATGTAGTTAAAACACGTGTTGAGTGTCAGACGACGTAAATATTTAAATTTTAATCAGACATTGTGATATGGTACGCCAATCAACAAAATAAATAACTTGTTAAAAATGTGAACCAAAATTAATGACATCGGCTCTGTATGATTGTAATTTATTATTTTACATCATTTTCTTTTTTAGATACGGACGCAAGATTGCTTGTTTACTTGCGTTGACAGCAGAAGTATTTTTTGTGGCAATATCTGCCGCATCGACGGAATTTTGGATGTTTGCTGTCTGCCGCTTCTTCATAGGAGTGGCAGTAGGAGGCACTATGCTCTGCTGTTATATCATTGTAATCGAACTATTCGGAAAATCATTCAGACCATACTTACCGGGTCTCATAGAATTTTCGTATATATTCAGTTACTTGTCACTTCCGCTGATCTCGTATTTCTTAAGAGATTGGAAACATTTACAATTAGTGACCTCATTGCCTTGGGTTTTTGTATTATTTTATTATTATCTGATACCGGAATCACCCAGATGGCTAATTACAATGGGAAGGAAAAAGGAGGCTATTGAACTTTTAACATTCATCGCAAAGAAGTAAGTGAATTTCTTGACAAAGCGGGTATTATAAATAACGTCATACATCAAATTTAATTACAAAATTAACATTTCAGGAATAATATGCCAACCAAAGATATAGAAGCGATAGTGGAAAAGGGATACGCGGCTGCCTTAAATGAAGAAAGAAAAGAGCACGCTTCTTATTTAGACTTATTTAAGACGCCAAAGATTAGGAGATACACTCTGATAATAACGTTTATTTGGCTGTGTTGTGCACATACGTTCTTTGGTATCAATCAATACATCGGTCGATTACAAGGCAACATTTATATAAATGTTGCTCTGTCAGCGACGAGTCTCATACCTGGTTTAGTACTAGTTGTATTAGCTTCACTTTATTTAAAACGAAAAACTAGTGTTATAACTAGCTTTAGTGTAGCAGCTATTTCATTATTGCTGTTTATAGTAATTCCACGATCGTTGGAAACCGTGACACGAGTGTTGGCTATTATCGGCATGATTGGGGCCTATACATCTTTTGTACAGATATACTTATATTCTTCTGAAATATTCCCTACCGTCATAAGGAATTCGGCGATGGGTTTCGCGTCAGTATTTGCTAGATTTGGAGGTTTTATTGCACCATTCGTTGTCAATATCGGTGTAGAATGGGTATCAATACTTATATTTAGTATTCTGGCTATGTGCGCTGCTTCTCTATGCATATTTTTACCAGAAACAAAAGAAACCGTACTTTTGAATACAATTGAACAGACAGAAAATAAAAATGAGCTGGACAACAAAGAAAACACTGAGAATTCTAAGGCTCAAAATACAAGTTAATGTGTGTTAGTAAATCATTATCCATAATTAATTAAATAATAAATAATTATGTTAATATGTAATAGGTTCCATATAGCTTTCCTTTCGCATCTTCGTTTACGTTGCGAATTGCGATAAGCCTATTATAATAATTATTAATCACTATCATTTGGTATTTGGTACCCTTTTTTGTATGCATGTTACCTATCTATGAAAAGTTTCTATTAAGTTGTTCAAATGACCAAGTAATAACAAAAATTGATCTTTTTGCATGTCATATAAATTAGCACTATAGTTTTAATATTTTAATCTTAATTGTTAGTTATCAATAATTTATCTAGGTATAAGTTGTAATAAAAGAAAAAAATTACCAAAATTTATTTATTGATTTATTCCTAATAATCTATATAGTGAGTGATAAGAATTTTTTCGTACAATAAATTAGCAATAACGGCCTTATGACGTAAATAAATTCTTAAGCTGTTGCAAATTTATTTGGACGCTTTTACAACTTTTTAGATGTCTACGATCGATAATATCAAAGCATAGTATTATTGCATAAAATTAATATTATTTTGACAATATATTTTATGTTATACCTACTACATGATATATTAATTATTCAACGCGAGCTTTAACAAAGGTACCCCAAACTTAGGGGATGATTATATCATACGTAAATTTGGTTAAAAAAAACCTACAGTTAATTTAGATAAATTTAGATACAGTTAATTTTTATTCCATTGTACGTTTTAAGTACTTACCTTAATATAATACATATGTAAGTATATTTGTATAAATATGTTAATACGCATACTTTGTATGACTTCCTAGTGCAAGAGATTTCCACTTCTTGGTTTATAACATAGAGCGACGTTATCGTCTCTTTCGTTGTAATCTTTTATATTGTCTATTGTCACGTGTGATTACTTATCTCGATGTCTATAATATGTAATAACTTTTGCATGTTCAGATATACCTATAATAAATACGCATTTTGTTAAATTATTGCGAAAAAAAAAGTATTTTTACTTTTGATTCTTTGTCCAAAAATAACCTAGTCGGAGTGAATATTATATACCTAATCTTATTTTACTAATACATATAAATTTTAGTGATTTTAAATAATAGCAAGAAATTTATCAAGCATCTTTGATTGTTTTGACCGCCTAAATGCACGCGTGACCGTAAAACCGAAGGGTCCAGGTTTCGATTCTTTTCTGGGTGCGAAGAAGAAAAATAAAATGTCTCGGTCTGGCAGGACACAAAATGCTGATCACCTACTGATCCCTAAAGAAAATAGATCAGTGAAACAGATGTATGCATAATATATCTGCCCCTTACCCCACTTGGGGACACGCGGGACTTCACTACTATCTATCTATTTGATTATTCAATTGAATGATTGATTATGATTGATATTGATTATTAAAGTTATTTCAACAATTCAAAAAGTACCATAATAAATAGCAACACATGATGAATATTTTTTTAAATATCAATATTATTATTTATAATGTATTGATTTTATCTTATCTGTGGATTGTGACCTATATGCTCACTTTTTCTAAAGATCTATATCAAGGTTAGGTACCTTCTATCTTCAAGAATGTGTCTTACAAATGATAAGCAATTGGAGATAATTTGTAGATTACAGTAGTGGACAAGATATTTAAACTCTTTTTAAGAGCTAGCGCGCACGAGCAACTTTGTCTCCGCAACTATTTTGTCTCTCCCATCAATTGTATGGGGAATTGCGTCGCTACGTGAACGTACTTTCATACTAGCCCATGGGTGGAGAGACAAAATAGATGCGGAGACAAAGTTGCTCGTGCGCGCTAGCTCTAAACTATTTACCCTATGCCAACTCTCAACTGAGAATTCTGACAGAATAAATCAGTCTGATAAGTACTTAGTTTATGCACAAGTCTCATACTTTAATACTATTTCTTACATTTATTACCACTTTTTGCTGGTAACTATATGTCATTCATTTTTGAACATGAATTTAAATGTGAGAAATTAAACTCTTCTTTGTATTTATGTATTAGGTATTTATTTATTATAACAAAGAAATCGATACTTCCTAATTTGTAAACGAAGCAACTAAGTACTATGTCACGGTTGGTTAGTACAAAATAACCCAAAACGTTATTGTATCGTATCGTATTGCATTATTCGAAGTGAGGCGAAAGTCCAAATCTCTCAGAGCAATAAACCTAGGTTTATTGCTCTGAGCCAAATCTAATGTCTCGTCGTATGCAGAGAGATAAAATAATATTATCTGTCTACCTACTGCATGACATATTTGTCTAATATTCGTAACTATTATCTATTTATAAATGATTAATTAATGCATGTATTTTTTTTTGTATCGAAAAGGACGTCCCCTACATGGAGTCCCAATGAACTAATTAATAAAGAATATAAAAAAATGTACATGGTACTTTTAGGTTTACAGGGCTGTCACATCTTTTGATTAAATTATTTACAAATGTTTTAATACTGCTCACAGAACAAAAGCAAGCAATTTCTAGCAAACAACGTGTAAATATAGTAAGGATAAATGATAACAAATTATACCTACCAGTTAAGATTAGCGAACACATATAAGGAGCACCTACGCATAAAAACAAATGATAAAAGTAATCACTCTTATTCAGATTTTATTATGCGTTATGCTACCATGCAATTGGAAGTTAAAGTGATTTTATTAATTTGGTAAGTGAATTGTTTTTGTTTTTATCATGTTATTTTTTTCTACTGTTTATTTCCATTTTTGTTAGAGAGCAAATATGATTGATAATAATATTGATACAATACATAGTAAGTAATACTTAGTAGGTAACTGAGATTTTTCCTCAAACAATGGTGAAAAAAAGTGTAGTGTAACTCTAACTGCTCACAGTTCATTTTTTTTCCTTTCCTTATTTAGTTACAGATTACCGCTTAAACGATAAATAATTTTTCTACAAAAGATGTAATCAAAACCTTATTTATACACCATATAACAAGTTCGCCTTATATTTACTTAAACACCGTTTTTATGATGACTTATCTTACAACACTGATATAAGCGTAAGATTACGCCGTGTAAATATAAATTATTACGTCCTTCCGTACTGAGATAGTATGTTTGATGGTAACTATCATTTGCAGATAAATCATGACAAGTGACGACCCTTTGGAGACCGTCATAGGCCGGTTCGGAAAATATCAAGCATGGATTTTACTCCTATTGACTATGGGTCGACTTCCGTCAGACTTTCAATTGGTTAATGTGGTCTTTGTGGTACCCAGTGTTCAATATGTTTGCATGGATGAAGGCACACAGAATCTAACGAACCACTGTCCTTGCGATAATCCGATGTATGATACAAGCGCTATTGTGAATTCAGTTCCTACGACTTGGAATCTCATATGTAATAAAAAACACTTGGCAAGTTTAGCGCAATCGTCTCTACAAGTGGGTATATTGTTTGGGAGCATATTTTACGGATATATCTCAGACAGGTAAAATATTAATTAATGTAATTCTTACATTTAGTAGACCCCGTTATAATATATTTTAAGACTTAAGAAAAGCTCTACAATGCTCTACATGTTGAATTCCTTCCTTTCTGATTTCGTACTTGGTATTAATAAGGCAAATTTTGAGTTCAATGATCTATATTTGAAAATAATTAAAAACCTTGGTTTAGATCTAGGTATCTTATAATGCACACAAAGAAAAATAATATGTAGTTTACCTACGGGAAAATGATGTTGATATGACGCAGCGCAGTCTAAAATACTCCCCATAAATCATCTTCATAGTTTGCAATAATATACCTATTTTCTTTTCTAAACTAAGCTTTAACCTCAGCGAATGATTAATGATTATGCTAAGCTAAATATCCTGATATAAAGTCTTTGACTTTGACCTTCATCACAATTTTCTACAAGATTTTTTTCCTGACCGAATTTAGAAAAGGGCAAATCTGGACTGGATCTACCACACTAAAAAAAACTGCTTCGTATCACATATTTATTTTTATTATTTTGAATATTTCAGATATGGCCGACGAATCGCTATTCTACTAGCTCTAATGTCACAAATTTTCTTTGTGGGCACATCAGCGATAGTACCTCAACTGTGGATGTTTATTGTATGCCGTTTACTCATTGGAGCATCGGTCGGTGGAACTTTAATTTGCTGCTACGTTATGCTTGTGGAACTTTCTGGAAAATCCTTTAGGCCATACTTGACAGGGCTTAACGAAATAGCTTACACATTGAGTTATATATTACTCCCACTTATTGCGTATTTTGTACGGGACTGGAGGTATCTACAATTGGCCATTTCAATGCCGTGGCTGTTCGTATTGTTCTACTACAATTTTTTACCGGAATCTCCTCGATGGTTAATCACGAAGGGCAAGAAAGAGCAGGCAATAGAAGTGCTCACTTATATAGCTAAGAAGTAAGATTTCATTTTTTTTTATAATACATAGACATCTAAGAATCATAGACATTTAAGATACATAGCAAAATTTGCTTATGAGATAAAAGCTAAAATGTTCAAATTTTATCCTTACGATAATATTGAATTAATCTTCTCTTAGGTAAGGAAATTTATTAAAATACTTTTTTGTTTTTCAGGAATAATCGACCCACAACCAACATCAAGCATATTGTTGAAAAAGAATTACTGCATAACAATAGCGATCAGCAAAACAACGGGTCCTATTTAGACTTATTTAAGACACCAAAAATGAGAGTGTATACTCTCATAAATGCTCTTATTTGGCTATGCTGCTCCCATACTTTCTTTGGCATCAACCAGTACATCGGTCGCCTCGATGGCAATATCTATCTTAACGTATTTCTGTCTGCTATTGGATTTGTCCCAGCACTCTTTCTCGTCGTAGCCCTATCTTTGTACGTAAGCCGAAAAATGTCTATGGTCGTCACCTTTGTTGGTACAGGCCTTGTTTTGTTAGTCTTTATATTTATACCGAGCGACATGAAGTATGCAACATTAAGCTTCGCTATATTGGGCCAAATTATAATATACATCGCGTTTATCCTGATATACTTGTATACTTCTGAAGTGTTCCCGACCGTTTTGAGAAATTCAGCTATGGGTTTCGCGTCAATGTTCGCGAGAATTGGCGGCTTTATAGCTCCGTTTGTTGTTAATTTGGATTCAGAATGGGGCTCTATTTTAGTATTTAGTGCAGTGTCACTGTTAGATGGTGCTCTATGCCTTCCGTTAAGAGAAACCAAAGACACTGTTCTGTTGAACACGATTGAAGAGACTGAACATTACAAAAAGAAGAAAACTCAATCGCAATAGTTCTATAATTTCGCATAAATAATTACATAGAGATATAAGTTTATGTATGTTTCGTTGTGTTTTATTATCTACTTATGTGTATAATTGAAAAGAATAAAACTATTTCTTCTAGTCACTGAATCCTGCTAGAAAAATTCATAAGGATATGGAAACTGAGACATAATAATTAAAACCCAACTTTGTCACACAAATAATTTAATACACACATATACAATTTGGCATCGCTGAGAATCCACAGTGATTTATTCTTAAAAAAATATTCATATTATGCTAACTAGATGCTAACTATTCTTTAATTAAGTACTTACAATTACTTATACGTTCTATTCAACAGCATATACTGAATTTTTTGGAAACCATCACAATACTTAGTGACAAGGATGAACAATAGAGAATGATATAACACCCAAAATCTAAACACAATGCTATAACATAAACCATAAATGAAAAGCAAATCTATGAATGTCCAGAAAATGAAGCCTATTTTGGCAACCGTTAGAGATCTTGGACTTCTTTCTGTTACCGGCCTGTTTGTTGCAAAGTCAGTGAAAACACCTGAAATAATAATAATTGACCATTTATTTCCAACCACCACGACACTACATTATACCTAATATACCCTGCAAATCAAACATAAAAATCGGTCGAGTGGTTTCCGATTTATACAAGCAATACAAAATTAGATTAAATTGACTAGCATTAGGCTTACGTAATTCACCTGCATTTTGGTAAAAACTTTTTAAATCCTACTGAAATCTTTGGGGCAAGGTCAAGATAACCAGACCAAATAAATATGTATTATGGAAATCTTCCTTTTAAAGAAAAAACAATGAAATCTTGTTTAAGTGGAACGAGATTTTATCTCTTTTCCTAAGGTCCAAGCAGAATTATTTATATTATTTAAATTTTAAGATTTATTCGCAAATGAAGAAACATTTGGCAACATTTTATAGCCTATCATGAATGCTAAATAAAAAAAGAACTTACTAGCTACTCAATTAAATTTTAAATAAATATTTGATTTACCTTCATTGTGAAATTTCTGTAAGCAAGCATTTTTCTCTGTCCAGCGATTCATGAGCCAGGTTTTTAAATGTTCTTCGTCCCTGGGTAGCTCTTCAATGGAATACCTTTGTTGTTAGAGAAATAAATTCTTTAGTTACCTATACTATGTACCTACTTTAAATAAAATATTTCGAACTGATAAAATTTAAAGTGTCATCTTTCTTGTACTATAATAATTAACATTTCAATAAATTAGTTAACAATATGATACGACCCGCAATACTTAAATGCTCTCAAATGAGGTTACTATTACAGACAGACAGCTGTAGAATTAATATACATAGACAATCAAAGACGTTTGATAACTCAATGATTAATGGTACAAAAATTTCTTATAATAAATAAATAATTTCTCACACCGCTGCGCTACTAGCCCAAACCTAAATAAAGCGTGAATACTGAATAGATAATTATAGAAAACAGAAATCTTACATCAACATCATCTCCATAAATCGCTTATAGTTAGTAACTAATATATAAAAATAAAAAGACAATTTTTTTATTTCTTCCATACAAATATCTCTTAGATTGTATATAGAATTGTTTAGAAGTAACCTTCATAATTATTACTATGCAAGGTAACAAAACCTGTTGTACGGATAAAAGACGGAACCGTTTGTATTGTTTCTTATGAATTGCACCAAATTCGTACCTATGTATAAAACAATACATTCAAAAAACCTATTAAGTCCATAATGACTGTAGAAAAATCTACACTCTAATTTAACTGACAGCTAAGGCATTGCTGAAGCACAGACTGATAATAATATACTACGTATACAAGCTGAAGGTAAAAGTAAACTCAAAGAAGTTGCTTAGGTATTTCTATTTTCTTACTTCAATACTTCAATACCGAGGCTTCAGCAAGGTTTACATTTTCGATGCAAGGATTTACATAGTAGGTAAGTAGGTAACTATGTTTATATCATAAATTCTCAACGTATTCTTCATTTATCTTTTAGTGTAATTGGAATGTTTATTCCGGTGAAATATTGTGAAATATCTTAATGCTTTGGTAGTCGAATTTTAAATGCTACTAGATAAGCACAATTTTCTGAATGAGACTTCTTAAAAAATAATCAATTTTATTGCTCATTTGTAATGATTTTAATTTTTATTCCTTGACTAAATCCGATATCCTGCATAACACCGTCCATAAATTTATTATCTTTTGCAAAAGTTATACCACACAATAGAACTTAAGTAGATAACAACTATAAGAATGGATAGTAATCTTAACTGAATTACCGTTTGAAACAAAAATACACGTGTCTCGGTATCTTTCCGCGCAGTAAGTCCAATTCATTTTGCGCAGGTCTATCATAGGCCACTGTGACGTCATAAACAGACTTGAGTCCAGAGTCGCGCAAACTGGTGCAGAGAGACGACCAGCCAGTGGTCCGGGGATGTAGAACGAACTCATATATCTAAAAAATACAGACCAAAATAGATTAACGAATTGTTATCTACCAATTTACATTATTTGTAAGTCAATTGAAAATATATCGATGAATATGTGACATTTCCTCGTCTTATAAGCTACAAAACCATGTTTTCGTTAAGATTATTTAATTTGATGACAACTCTACATTTAGGCTATATGATGGATATATTTATAAAATATTGGGGTAGAAATATGTTGCTCCTTTTTTAAATTTGATTCTATAATAAATTTTGTCAACAAAATATCATTATGATTGTTAATTAAATAATTAGGTAAGTATTGTAATAAGGAATAATTGGTGAAACTACCGATCCATTAATATAATTCTTTGAACGTAATTGTGTATACAGTTTTTCTGCACTATTAATTGTTTAATTCATAAGCCACTCAAGTAATCTCTCACATAACAATAAACATGAAGGTAATAAACACTCAAAGTATCTAATGTTATTTCAAGAATGTGTTTGATTAATATAGGAAGACAAATTTCTTTATATAATAGGAACTGGATTACATAGGTAATATTTATTTTGATTTTCAAAAGCAAAATCTTCAAAGCTATGAACAATAATTTATGTTAATGTCGCTACAATCACAGGCTACAATGTAGAGCAGACCGCGGCGAGTCGTGTCTCAAAACTCAAAAGCTACTCAACTCTTATCAAAATGCTTGAACCCGTATTCTACAATGTTGATTTATCTACACTATATTATAACAATACATGTTTACATCTGACCGGCAATTGTTTTGTGATTGCGTATCTCTCACTTTTCCGTTTATTCTCCTCACTCAAATCAGTTCCTTCCGGAAATAGCACGATGCGTTGATTGTATTTGAGCTTCTTGTAGTATTCCACATACTGCGTCATGTTCACTTGATCCTCTTGCCAATTTCTCTTGACGTAAAGGAAGAAGTTCAATTGCATTATCCAACCTATAACAAAAATAGTCGTAAAATGACGTGCTTTATGCATTATGTAAATAAACGAGTCGTCTTAATAGTTAAACAATTTTGATAATGTATTTGCATACCTATTTGGTGATAACAATCCAGTAATTCCTTCTTACTGCCTTGTAACTAATACAGAAACAATAAACTAATCTTATTTCGTTAACACCTTCACAGAAGATTACACATTTATACGAGGTTAAAATAATACAATAAAACATAAGGATACAATTAATATAAAAATAAATCCCACAATTATAGAAGTAAGTAGTACAACGGAAGTGATGAAATAGGCTCGATCTAGGCCTGTAAGTAATTATAAGCTAATGATAAAACTAGATTTATCGAATAGCGAACCAAAAGATTTATTCAAGATTATTATATATTTATCACTAGCTGTGCCCGCGACTTCGTCCGCGTGGAATAGTGACTGCATAGTAGTTACTATTTAACACACAATTTTTGAGTAAACACGTCTTGAAACACGTACTATCATATATACAACTAAATTATAAGTACTTACACATTATTATAAAGTTAAGAAATAAAATAAATAATAACACAAAAGAACTGTTAGTAAAATTTATTACTAAACTGAGCTATAAAACTTAGGTACAGAAGAGTTCAAAATTTCCAGGATGTGGTTATTCTCCCGCTCCCATATTCCTTCTACTTTCACAGACTTTCAATTTTTCCCTTTCACCCCTAGTAAATGGCAGAACCGATTTTGATCTAAACCATGTCTAATCATACCTATATATTATGTACCTACATGTCATATCCTTTCGTTTGGTACTCCATTTGGATTATTTATCCCCACTATCACCCCTAAGGTGCCCTATCACTACATAGTATAAAACAAAGTCGCTTTCCCTGTCCCTATGTCCCTATGTCCCTATGTCCCTTTGTACGCTTAAATCTTTGAAACTACGCAACGGATTTTGATGCGGTTTTTTTTAATAGATAGAGTGATTCAAGAGGAAGGTTTATATGTATAATTACATCCATTAAATAGTGGAGAAGTACTGTTATTTTTGGGGTTTCTAATGTGATGTTGTAAAAAATTACATTTTTTCCGCTAACATTGCAAACGCAGGCTGAACCCTACGAGTTTTATCAAAATAATGTACTAAGTATTATACACATTGAAAAGGTCTACAGAAAAGTCCGCGATGGTATAAGTATGTCTATCTCGTATGGATAACCCACAATAACTTTTTTTTGTCATTTACTTTTCACGACAAATAATGGCTAATTTTCGATGCGATTTTAACAAATACAGCATTAATCCTTAACCAATTAAATACCTTGAATACATTGTTCATTTAATATAGATCTATATTGCCCTTTACACCGTATGATTTAAGTGAATATTTTCGAAGATATTACAGATTTAAAAATTGCGGGACGTAGCGTTTGCGGCGGTACCGGCCGGCCGCCCGGCTATATACTTAATATATATAATACCCGTGCAACGTTCACAGTTTATCTGTAGTGTATTTAGTATCAGAATTGCACCCGTGCGAAGCCGGGGCGGGTCGCTAGTATGTAATAAACAGTTTAACCAATTTTGATAAAACATGACTAATTGTAATTCACACGTCATTTGATATGCCGCTTGCTTATATTATTTGACCACATTCGATTATTCATTCCCACTTTTACCGCTATAAATCAATAAATGTTCTACACTGTGAAAACTACTCTCTTCGATCAGTGGATAGACGTATTCTGTCTATCCCCTCTCAACGCACTCATTTCTACGCGGGTTCGTTCGCTGTCTCTGCTGTCAAGTTATGGAACTCTTTACCTTTAAAAATAGACTTGCTCCTTCCCTATCTTCTTTTAAATATCAAGTTCGTAACCATTATCTCTCAACTGCTTTTAATTCGGATTAGTATATTATATTTATGTACCTAGTATTAGTATATTTATATATATTTTTAGTTATATAGTTACTACTATTTTGTATGTATATATAATATGTATGTATGTATGTGTGTTTTTAGTTGTATTAATATAATTAGTTTATTTTAATGTTGTGTGTATCTTGTATTATATAATTACTTCTACTCAATCCAATAATTTTTTTTCTTCTGTTTCTCAATTTATTATCTCGCTTCTTTGCCTTCTCCCCGTGGTTGCCCGGCAGAAATCACTGCATAGTGATAAGGCCACCCTTTGTGCTTTTGTTTATTGTAAACTGTTATTTTATCAGGTCACGCCCTTTCATTTGATGTGCCACTTGGGTATATTATTTGACAACTTTTATTCCCACTTTTATACCTATATCCAATAAATGGATGAACCAATTTTGATAAAATATGTCTTATTGTACTTTACACGTCATGTCTTTCATTAGATAAGTCACTTGAGTATATTTGATAAAATTTATTTATTTATTCCCACTTTTACCCCTATATCAAATAAATGGATGAACCGATTTTGATAAAATTTGACTAATGTCGTCTATTTTCATTTGATATATCACTTGGGTATAACCTACATTAACAACTAACATGCGTAATAAACAACTAATGTAACAAAAAAACGCATCTAATTCGTATTACCCGTTAGCGAGCTACGGTGGCACAGACAGACACGCAATACACACATAGCGGTCATAACACCCCTATTTTTGCGTCGGGGGTTAAAAATATAATACCTACGACATAATTTCAAAGACCTTTTATATAGAAAATTTACCTAAAAGTAACCATAATGCTATTTGTGCAGGTTTTAGACTTATGAGCAAAAATCTAAATAAAGGTCCTTTGACCCCCCCTACTACCCCCTCAGCATAATTACCCCCCCCCACGCTTGGGGACTTTCGATATGATCATCTGGACATGTCAAGGAATAACTTTAGCGTATAATTTACGTAATAAAGTAATTCATGTATAGAATGCCTTAGCAAATGTTCGCTGTGATTACTTAAATGGTCATAACTTTTTTATTTATGAACCGATTGACATGAAATAAACACTAAATGTTAAATGAAGCTTACCACAATATATTAGTGAAAACCGCATCTAAATCGGATAAGCCGTTTCTGAGATTAGCGTGTTCAAACATACAGACAAACAGACAAACAGACAAACAGACAAAAATTTTTTTAACAACAGTTTTGGGTTTGGGATCGATTTAGTAATAACCCTTGCTAATTTTTTTTTACATATTTTCATTGTACAGACACCACTTTTCTACAATTTTATTATATGTATTGATGATGATTGATGATGATGATGATGATTTAATTTAGTCAAACGCTACGCTGACTGCTGAGTATACTATGAGTATTTAAAATAATACACATTTCTATAAACTAGTCAACGAAACTAATACATGAAAACGCACACTTTTATGGATACCAATAAATTTGCATAAAATTAGGACCATCGACATTAAAATGTCACCTTCAAAGGTTTTGTTTTATAATCGATTTAGCTAATGTATTTTAGTGGAAAGTTTATTGGTTTCTTTAATAAAATTTATCAGTATGTAAATAGGAGATTCAATATTTTAAAACTACTTTGTGAGATTCACAGCACCTGACCTTGCTTCTAACAAAATCTAGAAGGGAATAATTTAATTTACAATAACCCTGTTACGACTCACTGGTGTCATGTGAGATATAATACTTATACTTCATATGTTATGAGAGTCGATGTACCGATGCTTTGGCAGGAATGGAGTCAGCTCACACCGGAAAAAATTTACACCCCCGCAGAAGATCGGCGTCAAAATTAACTATTTTATAGTAGCATAACTACTGTGTTGTGTGCGAGGATTATTATATAAGTCTCCATGCCTTTCCTTTCCTTAATTTTTCCTTACCCTTTAATAATAGCAATCCATATTGGACAGAGAAAAGTACACATAGCGTAGTAACGGCAACGCTACATTTACACTCAGACGACCCACCGTTTGCCAAACAAAGTTTTTTTTTTTGCAACATACAAAAATAAAATGTAGTACCTACCAGTAAATAATAAAGTATTCGCATCAAATAAACAATAATACTTACCCATACCAGGAACCGATTTAATTTCATCCTTTAATACAATTTTTATCCGCGACTTTCCACCTGCAATCATGTCTAAAATACTGTGTTCTTCAATAGCATCTGTTTCTTTACAAATGCATTCGGGGTAATTAGGGTTTTGTGTCGCGTGATACAAAGCAATCCATACATAATTCCAATCTACTCTCGTTCTATGATTCATTACAATTATAGTCGTTTCGTTTGGATTCACATAATCGCCATAATAATGTAGCGTGGTACCGCAAAACCATTGGAATAGCGCCTGAAACATGTGAAGTACGCATCATTAGATAAGTTGGTTGGCTTTGCTTACATTATTTTTGTAAAATATTTTATAATTATTAATTCTATTAATTAAACGTGAGGGATAATGTACCAGACACCAGTACATAGATATAGTTTTTTTTTCACTATAGAGGTATCAACGGTATCTATCACTTTGAATTACAGGAATAAAGTTAGGTCCTGTGTTTTCTTGTGGGATGAAAGAGCATATCATTTCATCTGTTTAATTGATCGATTATTGGTTTTATACTTCTGTGCTCTGCCAGATCGAGACTTCTTAATCTTTCACACAAAGTACACAAGGGAGCGACGCCATTACTTAGTTCTAATCTAATGTTTTTTAAATTGTAATTTTGTCGACTTTAATGTAATTTATTTACTGTATAGATGTAGGTAATATTATTAAGAAGTTAATAATTATTATTCTTTAATATTCTGTTTTATCATATTATAATAATATATTGATACTCACTACTGGATACAGCTCCCATAATGCGAATAATAGATCAACGATTTTCCTATATATAACTTGATTTATGAACATTAAGTACATAACAGGACAGTACAGAATGTAAAATCCTGAAATAAAGTTTGTTATACAAAAACTACACAGTATTGTTTATTCAATTAATAAAATGACCAACTTGTTTCATATTTTGATAGTAACAAATTTCAAATTTGCGTGTATTCAGTCATTCATATCATTTATATCGATTATGTTTTTTAATCGGAGACATCGTGTAGGCTCTGTTACTCACAAAATCGAATTGAATGAATCTACTTCATACTTTCTAAACAGCCTGACAGTCGACAGAATATTAATGATAAGATAATATATATAGTCAAAACTTTGTAACGTTGCTAAAGTATCCAAATATAGAAAGTAGAGACTAATATTAACTTACCAGCGAGAATGGTGTAATACCAAGCACCACAAATGAGAGGGCCCGCTGCCATGGCGGCAGGCATAAACTGACGGGACGTTAAGGAAACCTTAGGAAGTCCGTCGCTGGATTAGAACCCATACAAATTTATTTCAAAGTCAATAAATCTATACAATTATCATACAGTTGTGTAACGCTATAATATGACAAATGATGATTTGAAGCATTTGCCTGAATGCGGAATTCAAATGCTATAATTTTATGAACAATCCATTTACTTATAAAACAAGACAATGAGGCACTTTACTTTAATGTAAAACAATTTTACAGAATTTATACAGAACTATTAGTTACATAAGAAGTATTAAACGTAAACAAATGCGATCTGAGAAGATTATGTTACTTCTTCAGTTGTTGTTCCAGTGTTTCTTCGTGCCTGATTCCCAAGAGATTCTCCTTCTTCTATCGTCATCATTAATTCGCAATCCTTAGTCTCCGGTAAAAGCAAACATAGCAGGGCTGCTATTAAAGGTAGTATCCCGAATGCTACGGGTGCGCACCACTTTCCATGTGGCCGCAAAGCAGCAACAAACGGGGCTATCATAGCGCCTAACCGAGCCATCATTGAGGCAATTCCTATCGCCGCATTACGAACTACCGTCGGAAACATTTCTGAACAATATAAATAGAGTACAACAAACACTAAGAAGCAACATAGTATCCCCAAACAACCCATTACTACAGATCCCGTTCCTTCAGGTATGAGGCTTATAAACAAAAAGCAGAGGCTCGATAATATATTAGGTACTATTACTAATGTTCTCCGGTTCATAACTTTCACTAGTGGAATTGCAATGAGGCACGCGCACAAAGAGACAGTCCCGCCGGCCACAACGTTGATGTAAACATTACCAGTCAAGTGACTTATGTAGTGGACGACTCCGTAGAAACAGTAGCTACACACAAACCAAATGAAAGACATCACCAGAATATGTTTTCTTAGATTTTTTGTTCGGAACAAATCCAAAAATGATCCTTTTCTGTCTCCAAATCTAATGTGTTCGATGCGATATAGTTGAATTTGACGATCTATATCGTTTGTTGGAAGATTATTGCTGAAAAAATATATTACAATTTTCATTTTTTTTTTCAAACAAAGATTTACATTCTAATAATTACTTCAACTAAGTATATAAGGTAAATAATAATATATATTAGGTAAAATTTCACTAACATTTTTGCAACTCGTTCCATCAATTCTATGGCTTTGGTCGTTTTATTAGCTGCTAGAAGCCATCTAGGTGATTCAGGTAAAATGCAAATATAAGACAATAGCACCATATTAGCCAAGGATATGCCTAATTGAAAATGTACGTAATCTCTTATTAAATATCCGAATAGGGCTAGTAGTATGTGGCCAAGCGCAAAGGGAACATGAAATAGTGCTGATATGATATCTCTGCAGACTCCTCCTACGTATTCCATTACAAGAACGAAGCCGACGACCATAATTCCTCCCACAGACATTCCAAGGATCATACGAACGATTGTAAAACTCCAGTACGTCGGAAGGAAGGATGATATGACTCCAGTAAACACCTCTAGTACCACAGAAAACACGAGTGTAGGACGTCTTCCGTACCTACAATTTTGTAGTACATATTTGTTATTCATAATAATTAAAAAGAACGTAGGTTTTCGAAGACTAAAAGTTTGTTTGCATGTATCTCATGTATGCCAAAGGTATTTATTTTATAAATAAAAACTTAGGGACTTATTTTGTACGTGCACCTTATATGCCTTCTTATAAAAATAGAAATAAACATCGTAATTTCGTATATCACGATGTTTTTCAAGATAACTCGAGTCATCATACATAATCATCATAATAATAATGTTAAACCTAGATATGTTTACTTTCTAAAGTATCATAAAGTACCTACCTAGTTAGTTTTGAAATAGTAATCTGCCAACACATAAGGAGGTCATATTATTGAGTCGACAATCATAACCTATGAAAACTAAATACCTGGTATGCAAAATTCATGTTACCTGTCGGACATTATACCAAATAAAAGACTTCCGCTTAAAACCCCAAACTGAAAGAGCATTTGCGTAAGATCTTTTAGCCACGAATTTTCACATATCAAGTTCCATTCCATGACTATAGTACGAGGGAAGATAGATTTATCAAATACAGGATCATTGCAGCAAGTTTCATTTGCAGGACAGGTATATTTGATCGGTGGCGCCAAAAATATAATTGCCATTTGGTGGAAAGCAACACCAAATTTACTCATGAAAACTATAACACACAGAAATAATTGATACTTTCCGAAGTTACCTATTAAGTTATTAATCACAACCATAATTTAAAAGGAATGTTGTATATTATACACTTCACTTGAGATGCGCTCTAGTTGGCCTCGTCACGGTAGGTATTGCAAAACGGAAAATTTTAATTAATATATAAATTGTTCCCTAACAGTTATAATGTGGATATAGGTTCAATTGAATGTAGCCTTTTTTAATCCCAACATATTTTATTTTAAGTAGGCAAGTTCATTAAATATACGTACTTTTGATACTCCAAAAACCTGTTTTTAAATATATATTTTTTCTGCTATTTTGCATTTTAGATAAATACGAATAACAATTGGTTATTTAATAATAATAAAAATACAATAATTATTATATAATAAAGTATCTTGTAAGTAAATATGTCGAATTGTGGTGCCATGACTTTATCTAAATCTTCTCAAGAAATTGACATGTTGATAATGAGTTTTTCATAGTATTTAAATTTAAAGGACCAAGGTCGCTCAGTGAATTCAATTGTCATTTATTACAGCTCAAACTTTTAATGAGGAGTATCCGTTGTGAAATTTATTCATTATTTTTGTAAATTAACGTCAATTGTAATTTAACGAGCACTCTATTCTGGAAATTAGTTTTATTTGAATAAAAAGAGTTGAGGAACTTTTAAATTTTTACATGGGGTGGAATGTTCTATAGAATCTATATACCTATAGGTATATAAAACTCAAAGGTGACTGATATAGTGATCTATCAACGCACAGCCCAAACCACTGGACGTATCGGGCTGAAATTTGGTATGCAGGTAGATGTTAGGACGTAGCTTAGGCATCCGCTAAGAAAGGATTTCCCGAAATTCTTGCGGGAACAGGGAAAAACGGGGATTCACGTACAAAGCCGAGGGCGGAAGCTAGTAAATAATATAATGACTCTGCACAAAGGTAAATCTAAATATTTGATAACATTAAAATATGTATACCTATAGTAAGAAGAGTAATCTACAGTCTACTTCACTTACCTAGAAAAAAATTAATGCGTTTAATTTTATATCTATAGATTAAGGAATATATAAATATAGTGTCGTACCTATATCATATTAATAATTATATCTACATGATATTTATTTATACGGTATATCTTGATATTTAGTTGAACTTTATGAAGATAATGGTATGCATTATATGCAGTAGGTACTATTATTTATGCTTAACGAATATCATCAATCTAAATTTCTACAAACGAAGGAATAAGTAGATAAATAATTTGAAATGAAATTTAATACATAAAATTTATATTCAGCAGTACGTCATCTTGAAAATAATTTCGTTGTGATCTCAGTCTGTACTCTATAGGTAGGTTATTCACCTATTATCGAATCAAGATATAACGATTATATTGATATTTATATTTCATAGATACGATATTTCATAATATTGTTCCTTCTTACAGTTACTTACCTACTTTTGTTTTTACATATTCATATCAAAATGTAAACGCATTAGTTATTATCTTTGAACAAATAGATTATGTACGTGCACTCATGAAACAAAATAACACCATAAAATTATATTTAAAGTTGAAACATTTAGTACCTAGCACAAAATTATTTTAAGACTATATGTACCTAGTAGATAGGTACTTAGCAAAATAAATTACAGTAATTGAGAATTATGTTCATAGCAATACGAAACGGCTGGACCGATTCTTATTAAATTTTGTGTGCCTATTGAGACATAGAGTAGATCTGAAAATCGCCCAACATCTATTTTCCATACCCCTAAGTAATTAGAGTAAGGCAAATCAACGTTTGCCGGGACAGTTATGTAAAATTATCAATTCATGCAAGGACCAAATAAAAGATAGAAGTGTCAACAATAATTTATTACACCACACGTCTTGAGAATACAACTTACGTAGATGTCTATTACAATTTATGAAAACTTCAATACACTTCTATCTTACTAATCATATTATGTACAAAATAATACATTTAAATCACATGAATACATCAGCTATAACATAATATTATACTTTTATTATTTTTCTGTATTTTCCTTAGTCTTTTTGCCAAATTTTTCGCCTTCTTCGATAGTTGTCATTAATTCACAGCCTTTAGTTTCCGGCAAAAAGAAGGATACAAAGCCAGCTATTAATGGTAGAATAGCGAACGTTACAGCTGGCATCCACGCTGCCTTGTCTCCCAATCCGACGACAAACGGCGCAATCATAGAGCCCACACGAGCCATCATCGACGAAAAACCAATAGCCGCATTACGCACTACTGTAGGAAACAGCTCTGTACAATGAAGATAAACAACTACGAACACGATGAAACTGGCTACAACGCCAATACTAGCGCACACTACAGTACCCGGCCCGGGGGGTAGTGCAGCAAGAATGAATAAACATAGGGCACAGATAAAATTAAATACTATCAGGATCGTCCGCCTTCCTATCACTTTCATCAGAGGAATAGAACACAACGTACCCAAAAGTGTTACACTAGCACTAGCCGCTACGTTTACGAAGACATTACCACTAAGTTGACCCACATATTGAGATACTCCATAAAAACAGTAGCTACACGTTAACCAATTGAATGACATGGCTAATATATTTTTTCTCAGATTCGGTGTTCGGAAAAGATCTAAGATGCTCCCTTTTTTCAGGTTATTTTTTTCTACGGACTTCTGGTATTTTTCTATGTCTTGCTTGATCGTGTCCGTTGGCATATTATTACTGTAAAAATATTGGTTTGTTATCGTTAGGCGTTAAATTATGAATTATACTTAAATACCTATGCTTTTAATTCTCTATAAATACTTACAATTTAGCAGCCCGTTCCAGTATTTTCACCGCTTCGTCCGTCCTTTTCATCGCTATTAACCATCTTGGTGTTTCAGGAACGAGGAAGAAGTACGATAATAACAATATAGATGTGAAGGAAATAGCGAATTGGAACATGTTGTAGTCTCTGATAAAATAACCAAAGACTGGTAGTAACAAATGGCCCAAGTTAAATGGTACTTGATATAGAGCCGATATGACATCTCTGTACTGGGAACCCACGAACTCCATAACAATGACAAAGCCAGTGACCATCGTCCCACCGACAGACATTCCAACAAAGAAGCGGATGAACGTAAATGGCCAATATCCAGGAATATAAGCTGCAAGGATTCCCATAGTCACTTGCAACACCACTGCTGCCAGTAGAGGTAATTTCCGTCCAAACCTTAAAATGATTTCTTAATAAGAATAGGTAATGGGTATGTAAAAAAAATTGCGAATTGCGTGGCAACAGTATTGAAATTTATCAGAGTAGTAATCTTTCAAGCATTTTTTATTTTCGGCGACACAATCCATACTTCACAAACAGTATATTATATTAATTATATCCATGTGATGAAAAATATCATTAAATGATATTTTACAAATTTTGTCTAAAGATATGAAGTTATTGAGTTTTGATGATGAAGATGAATGAAAAATTATGTAAATTTCGAATCTTACCTATCCGATGCCATTCCGAAAACAACGCTTCCAACTAAAGTTCCCAGTTGAAACAAAGTTTGTGTGAAGCTAGTAAGCCACTTCCTATCACATATCAAGTCCCATTCCATAATTATTGTGTTGGTGAATATAGACGTATCATACTGTGGATTATCACATGGACAATTGGTGCTGTTATTGCCGTCTAAACAAATGTATTCTGTTTTTGGGGCCAGGAATAGAATAGCCATTTGATGAAAGGCAACCGGAAATTTTGTGAGAAATACTAGACTGCATAGGCAAAGTTGGTATTTGCCAAACGATCCAATAACTTTTTGGATTGCGTCGGAGTTCTGCATCGGAGCATCGGGTTTTTCTGCAAATAATTATAATATTTAGAATTACCGCATAGTTCGTAATCATTATCTGTTATGCGACATTTTAATTATATAATTCAAGATAACGGTATAAAATACCTGCTCTATTTTTTAACTTACGCTAAAACCATTGAAGGATTTAATTTTAACTTTAATCTTTGCATTGTAAAACCTTGAACGAATGTTGAGTATTTTGTAGTCAAATATCATAAATACAAGTGTCAATAAACTATATAATAAGTGGCTTTACTTTAACTGATAAGGGTTCCTACTTCCTCCAAGTAACAAGATTCCGAATTTTTTTGTAATTTGTCTCAGAATATAGAAAATGATCAAAACCAAAAATAATAAGTTTTAACTATCTAACTAGTTTACTATTAAAGTTATTTACAAAAGAAGGAACAGTACCTGAGGTTCTGACTACAAAAACAGGTAGTTTTAATGATTTTTTTTTTATATTTTTATATAAAAAAAACGCTATCTGCAATAGGATCACTTTGTTATTCGTAGGTCTGGGAATCGTTATCCCTTGAAGAAAAAATGAGGCTTTGAAATTAACGGAGTCAAAGATGTACCTACTATCCTTTGTGCTTCTTTGAAGCTGCATATTAGTTACTCACAAAACCTTTAAAGGGATTACGTGTTGACGATATGACATACAATTTGACAAAGTTAAGTATGTTTATAAGGTACTCATGCCCGTGGCCGTCTCGAATTTGACTGTGTTTTTAAATATATAACTACTAATCCATACTAATATTATAAATGCGAAAGTAACTCTGTCTGTCTGTCTGTTACTCAATCACGCCTAAATTACTGAACCAATTTTCATGAAATTTGGTATGGAGATATTTTGATACCCGAGAAAGGACATAGGCTACGTTTTATCCCAGAAAAAATACGCGATCCCGAAAATCACTCGGGAACGGGAAATACGCGGGTTTTTCTTTGACTGCGCGGGCGAAGCCGCGGGCGGAAACCTAGTAATAATATTATAAAGCTGAAGAGTTTGTTTGTTTGTTTGAACGCGCTAATCTCAGGACCTACTGGTCCGATTTGAAAAATTCTTTCGGTGTTAGATAGTACATTTATCGAGGAAGGCTATACTTAGGCTATAATATACCTATCATCACGCTAAGACCAACAGGAGCCGAGCAATGTGGGTAAACCGCGGAGCACAGCTTGTATATAATATTACCTAATAATATCTAAGTTAACAATATGCATAATATTCAATAATGCTTTACGATTAGGTTTCTACTAAATTGCACCTTAATTAATCGTATAATCATAAGTTTTCATATAAGTATCAATTAGTAAACAAAACATCGTTCAACAGATTTTGTGAATTGTTTCTACAATATATTATACTGATCGTGCCCTAAATATATTAAAACGGGCTCAATAAACATTTTCAAGAGTAATGACCTCAAACAGTTAGTGCAAAAGGAAAAAAATTGTAAAGTTATTTCGCATTTATATACGAGTTACAAAGTAATGTCCTGCATGATTAAGTTACTCAGCTGTTAAGGTATCTCTATGTTTTACACGTATACCTATTTAATAAATAGTAATATGAAAGGGGTAGGAAATAAGTAAATGAACTGCTCCTTTAAATCCAAATCGTTTTGTTTTACATAGTTAATTGAGTGAGAAGTTTGATCTACTACCTATAAGTACTTATGGTTTAATATAATATAAAATAATAGTGACTAGGTAATAACTGATCATACTAAAGAATTGAATAAACTGCATATTAGACACGTTGTTTTGTAGGTACAGCAGTTGTTTTAGTATGCTGTGGTATGCATCATCGCACCTTATCTAAAGGACGTTAATTTAAAGAAATAATAAAAAAAAAGTATTTCTGTAACTAATGCAAAATAACATTGGCAATATCTTATTTTGTTTTAATACGAGTTCAATGTTGTGTTATTGAAATTGCTAAGCCTTGATAGACTGTCATTGAGGTCAACTGGGCAACTTTCACTTATATATAGCTCACCATCCTCCTTTCGGTCTGTGTCCATTGTTGAGTCTGTTATCTGTGAGCACTCGAGAGCTATCACGCGCGGTCACATGCGACACAACACTCAATAAGATACGTTTGCTCTCCGGCAAACGGCAACAGACTGGCTGCTGTGTTAAGCGAACATTGTTTTCCCTTTTGCGACTTGCGCCCGCGCCTTCGCTCACTGTCATTTGAGCGAACATAATGACATGCCTTTTAGCAATATTGATACACCATTGAAGGCTGGTCGATAAACAAAAAATGCTCTTTTGGCTAAGTACTCGTATTATTCGTTGAGTGTTGTCATCTTTGTTATCGTCGCTTTATGTTTCCGCTATCAGTTAGGTACGAACTTGCAATGTCTAGTTGCGGTTTAAGATATATCTTATTTCCATTTCCATATTGTATGTGTTATATGATACCGTATCTGTACCGCGGGCTCATAATACATATAAGGAATTTAAATCTCATACTTACCAAGTCATTATAGCCTCCATTGCACATAGTACCTAATATAGGTCATCTATATAAAACGACAAAATTACTTCAAAACACTCACAATACACAATAATTACGTCGCAGTGTTTGTTAACTACCAAACTCCTCTGAAACGGTCGGACCAATTTTGATAAAATTTTCTTTGCATATTGTGTAGGTCTGAGAATCGGCCCATATCAGAATATCTATGACGCTAGCTGCAAAGGAGGAAAAAGTATTTTTCCTTCCGAGAGCACTAATAATATTCGATTTTATTATATCACTTCATAGAGTGCAAAAGTATAAAACACCTAAATTATTGCTACGCGTAGTTCCTAGATGACTGCCCATCTTTTACTTATTACAGGAGCTATTTAGAAGTCAGTAAATTTAAATAAAAAAGTAATCACTTGATAATTAAACATATGAATACTTTCTAGTTATGCGAAATTTTAAATTTGTCTAATGTCCTTGATAGACTAGAACATATTATAATATATATAGGCCATATTTTTTTCGACGAACATGTCAATTGTCAATGAGTCATTCTCTTTAACTAAACCACACCCCGGACACTCCATACAAAATGATCGTTTTGACCTCAGGTTTTGACAGTCACACTGTAGAGACTGCAAATGTGTGTGTTAACGCTTTATGGTTGGCACATTTGTGACTAGCGTAAAAAAAAATTCGCGTTTTTCTGATGAAATACATCCGTAAACAGCACAATATCTAACCATTTTCTACGAAAAACGATAATCACAAATCCAAAATAATAAAATTACTTTAAGTCAATTTGATTAATGTTGTCAAAATTCGTTGCGTATCGTCCTTGCAGAAAAATATGGCCCATTTTATGTCTGATCGTTCGGGGGTGAGGTAAGTTTAATTTTGGCGGGAGGCGGAGAGTGTCCGTTCTGTAGCGTTTAGCTACTATTATGTATTCTGTGACTAAACTTAAACTAATAGGAATTTTGAAATAAAAGATCCGTTTCAATAATCGACTTTTATTAATTTATGCACAACTCTCTCCAATCATTATCTGCCTATGTACATAAAACTATTATAAATTCTACAATAATAAAATAATAGCATTTATAATGTCAAACGTTCACAAAGTAAGCTATTGATAATAAAAATCTATAAAATAATATATACACATACATATATTATGTACTCTTATAATATTTTCTATGAAACTATATGTTACCGATAAACCGAGGAAACGTCGTTATTGCTATACGGTTTTACATTTTAGTCAATATCTCAACGAAAAGTAAAAGACAAATTCTTAATTACAATTGAAAAACGCAAATTATTGATGTGAAAATACTAAACTAAAAGTCATTTCGTGAAAAAAAAAAATTAAAACACGTATACAAAGCATAAATTCCATATTTATTTACACCAACAACTGGCAACTCTGCTTAAAACGAGAAAACTAGAAGTGGATATCGTGTCATGAATGAACTTAATATATTCCCTTAATATTAATTCAACATAATTTCAATAATTATTACTTTTTAATTATTAATCATTTATCACGATAACAAATAACATTAAAATATCACATTATGAAATGTTTAAACATTATATTAAACCCTTGACAATGGCAAATTAAATAAAACGCAGCTTAAAAATACTTCATTACCATTCGCACAAACATTAGAAGGAACATCAACACAAGTCTTGCCGGCCCTCGGGAGAAAGCGGTAATGAAATAATCTTACGACTTCGAAACACAGTTAACAAAATAAATTACTCGGTTATGTTTATTAAAATGACGCGTTCAAAACAAATATGTCAGCCGGAAATTAAAACGGGCCCCAAGGAATTAACATTATTGTTTCATTCAAACAATGCACGAAGCGACTGGCGGCCATTAGAAATAACATGGAAGTAACTGTTAGGTTAAGTACACCTAAATACGAAAGGCACTAGACCCTAATCTACAATATATTTCTGTACAGCTCAACGTCGGATGTTTTGTACAGTCGCAAAGTAAAGCGTGAACGGCTTTTATCATTGCTCGAATTATTTTTATTATAATCTAGTTGGTGTTAAACGATATCAAAGTTAGCTTGATAAAAACTACTCAGTCAGATGTTTAGAATGTGAACGCGATTGTATTGCAGTTTGCAACCACGAGACTAGCAAAGGGTTTTGTGTCACCGCGAGATAAAACGTAAAGCTAAATAAAATAGGAGCATTACCAGAGACGCTTACCTACTTCTATACTTTATATATCTCTTAATAATCGCTACTGTGAAAATCCGTTAATACACTATTGTTTTATCCCACAGTGACACAATAGAAGCGATCAGGGAAGGAATCACTGCATTAAATTTGA
Source organism: Colias eurytheme (assembly GCF_061535395.1). Taxonomy (NCBI): domain Eukaryota; kingdom Metazoa; phylum Arthropoda; class Insecta; order Lepidoptera; family Pieridae; genus Colias; species Colias eurytheme. Next base: position 9,490,912 of record NC_142993.1, on the reverse strand, counting down.
CGAGCACATACATTAAATGCATTTTCACTCATTCAAAATAAAATATTTACATGACTACGCCTTTATTTACATTAAAGAAACATTTTTTGTGATAATTCTAAGTTAGAAACGACCGAAATATACTATGTATAGATCACGATAGTTTCATATTATGCATTTAAGGAATTTTAAAGTGACATCGATTTTTGCATTATTCGTGTATAGAAAGTGTTGAGCAAATATAAAATCTCTTTAAACACCAGACATTTTAGCATTAAAGATAAAAGAGAAATTAAAAATTAAATTTCAGCTGGCTAGGAAGTGCAGACATCACAATCACAAACGCTCTTTTCGAACAAGCTACGATATTGCAAGACGAGAAACGCATCAAATTCAAAATGTATAAATCGTTTTTATATCTCATTATTTGCTACTTTTTCACGTCGATTTGTAATTTTAAATACGTAAGTGAGATTCCCGACGAACCTACGATTGATATTAATCGATAAAAAAATGCTTTTAATACTTGGGCAAGGTGATATAGTCAGAAACTAGGTTTCTTGGCTACGAGCTAGGTGCTATAATGGCGGCGGTTTTTAATCTTCGACACGAGGTTACATATCTTAAGAGCGGGGCCCAACTTCAACCCCATGTATTTCATCATCATATCGGAGTTTAGTAGCAGAAGCGCCTTGCCGTCTATCTCCTGGAAAATAAATAGGATAATTTAAAAAAATTGGTTGTTTGTAAAGTAGGTTTACGATCGAGATGTTTACGTGATAACATAATGCAGTGGCAGCGCTCGAGATGAGACGGGAGATCGGTCCGTCTCTCTCTCGTTATAAAACGATTTTAAAAACGTTATCACGTTAAAAAGTTAACATTCGCAAATAAAATGCGTACGCGTTTACGCGGAATGGAGCCGTGTGCACGGTCGTGAATTTTTATTGTCCGAAGATGTCTTTATACGTATACATCGTGTGTGTTACGCGGTGTGTTAAGATGGTGTGTATTATTAGTGTGTGTGCCTTGTGTTGATACATTACAGTACTCTAAAAGTGATAATGCGCATAGAAATCTTCGTCACAGTTCGGCAACTGCCATATTCCCGGAGCGTCCGAAGACGATATGTATATAGAGTGGTCAAATGCATTTTCTTCATGCATAATTTAGTAAAATTTGTTTAGTCAAATGAAATACATCTTGGAAATACGTCAATTAGCGAAGATTTGCATGCGCATTATTAATTTTGGATTACTGTACTTGTCTGAATGGCAGTGTGGTTGCACTTTCGTTTGTGTGTTAACACAGCAAATGCATGTGTGTACTCACATGCTTCCTAAACAAATCCGCATGTGCCGCTAACGCCAGATCGGCCGCCGCTATGAACCCAATAACGTCCTCCACGGACCAGTCGGGCGGCGCGCGCGCGGCGGGCGGCGGGGGCGGAGCGCCCGTGGTCGAGCTCGCGGGCTCCGCGCGCTCGGGGGACACGCGGGCTATCTTCTCTGCTACAACACCCGTGTTGGTTGTCGCTTCTAGCGCCTGTAAACACAAGAGCTTTTGTAAAATGCAAAATATTGGTAAAATTTGAATCAAATGCAGGCTAAGCGCCTTATTGCACCTTGTATGTGCTTTTTCGTACAAATACATTAATTACATTTGGAAGGATTGAAAATCTGAGTTGTGAGAGACTACATATTTACATCACTGAGGATGATTTCCGCCATTCTCTTAACAATTTTCTTATACTTTATGTTTTAGTGTAATAAATACGAATATATTAATATATGTATATGTCTTGCTTCCAAATGAACATGATCATAACAATATCAGAAAAGATAGTATGTATAGTACTATTCTTATATTTAACATTCATTAAAACAATCTTAAACAAGTAAAATTGAATAATTAATTAATTATACTATAAAATTTCACTACTAAAATATTCTAGAAATGATATTATCAATAACAGAAATATTAATTAATACATTTTCTTATGGTCTGCTTTTATAATTTAACGAATTTCCAAAAAAAATATAACAAACATAACAGCTTATCGTAATAATAAAAATTGCATCAACAAATCAATAAACATACGCTCTTAGGCCTTTTCACAGCGGACACCGATGACACACTATTAGACGTGGACTCCCCGCACAGTGCGCAGGGCTTCCCCGCAGCCTCCCCGCAGTCTACCTCAAGGAGCCCCACACACCAACCCGCCCCCGCACAAACCACCTTCAACCAGTTCTTTAGTTCATCCGTTGTGAGATCGGAAGGTACTTTCACAGAATAATTCTTACTGCCTGACGACACCTGTAAGTTTTTCGTGTTTTATTAAAAAAAAAATAAAAAAAATCATTTATTGATCAATTTGTGGGTTAGGTACAAACATGTAACATTTGGACCCCAAACTAGGACAGCCTGTATTGTAAGTGGAAAGGTGAAATTGTTGGGCAAAAATTAAATATACAGGTTCAAATAAAACATGTTATCAGTTATTTGAAAAAAAATAAATCAATAAAAAATCAATATACCTCTTTCACATAATTAGAAAACAAAAGTAATCAAATAAAATTCAAAGATAAAACTAAGGTTTTTAAAAATGAAAATAAAGATCTCAATAGATTATAGAGCAAGCATTAAAAAGAAAATTGTGAATAAAATTCCTGTAAATACATTTGAATTTTCTTCCACTCTCATCACATAAATAAAAGAAACATCTTTTACCTGTACATTAGTGATATTTGAATAGCTACTAGACGCTGTGAGAATTGCTCTCGTCAGCTTTTGTGGATCTGTATGAACACTTAGGAGTTCTTTGACAAGAGTTTCGGCGACTCCGGAAGCCCCGACTCCTGTGACGGTCGCCGGCATGTTAGGGCTCCCTCCTTGGCAGCTGCTTCGGATTCGCAAGCACACATTAGGTATGGGACTAGATGTGCCAGAGTTGTTTGTGCCTGTATTCGCTCCAGTCGAACCACCCTCTGGTAACGCTGGGTTCGGGATTCCACTGGGACGTAACTTAAATCTGAAATGGAAAGATCAATAAGACTATTTAACTGAGAATCAACATAGAATTAACTAAAATGTTACTAACAATACACATAATTAAATCTTAGTTTATAAGATTTTATTATATAAAGTATTTAGTATTAAGTTAAAGTGTAAATTTTTGTAAAAGTAAGGAATTAAAAGCTTATATTATTATTATTATTAACTGAGAAGCAAATAGCGAATTATATTGAAAATTTTTGATAATAAAATTAAGAATATAATTTCATTCATACTTTTAAAGCATTATCATATATATTATAAACAAACTATATATTAAATAAAGAATAATAGCAGCTCTGAAATAATTTATTAAAATCTAAATTGAATCATACAATTTCCACCATCAAAATAATGATTTTTCATAATCATATGTCAAAGAATTTACTACATGTAATATAAAAATATTAAAAATCTTACCTAGATGGTGTAGTTGCACTTTTTTGGCCAGGTGGTTGCAGGGGATGCCCTGCCCGAGCACACCAGCCCACCGGAAATATATCTCTTGAATCATATCTACACCAATAGTCAAACGCACCCCGCCAACCATCAAAAGTGACATGTATCTGGTCATTTTTCACTGCACCCACAGTCGCACAGCATATCAACTGTGGATTCTTCTTATCAACAGCCTCTAATTTTTGACCAACAACAAATAGATTTGTTTTTGGAGTTGGTGGCTCCGGTTGGAACACTTTAGGGGGAGCCATTTCTGCTCCGTTCAGTGTTTTTAGCAAGAACATAGGCCAGCTACTTGCGTTCATTCGAAAGCCTAACGGAGGCTGCAGCATTCCATCATTTTTTTCACAATGGCCAATTGGATGTATGTCACCAGCATCAACTAGTCTCCAAAAATCATTTTTATTATCACTACCATCGAGCCGAAGTCTCAGCCGCGGCCCCAGCACGCCCACCACCGTAGCTATACATGTTGACGTTAAATTCCGTGGATCCAAAGCTTCTAATTTCATATTCACTTTAAAATCGTTAACTGGAGGAACAGGCGCTTGTTTGAAACAATCTTCGGGAGCTGCCACACTACTAGTTTCTTTCATATATTCGGTCCAATCAAACGACTGAAAAATATCATAATAGGACCCAGTAGAATTATTATTGGAATTGCTTTCTGTACCGTTCGCTCCATTGCCGGATTGTGGAGAAGTTGTTCTTTTTTCATTTTTCTTTTGATATTTATTCAAACAATACGTAGAACAGAAATTTTTGCTACTGGGAGGTGCATTGCCGCGAATAACATTATCGCAGTGCAGACAGGCGCCTTTGCTATAAGCCTGTCGAAATTCTGAAAGACATGTCTCGGAACAAAACTCTTTTTTGCCATTTTCCGTGGGCAAGACATATTTTAAAGGCGTTTTACTTTCCCCACACCAGGTACAGGTACGTTTAGGAGGCCTACCAGGTCCACGTATTTTGCCGGGAGCATGACCCGAAGAACCGACAGTATTGTTTGACATTTTGTTTGGTGTGATTTTAATACATTATAGAAAACTGTCCTTACGCACTAATCATTCAATAATTACATTTTTTGTATCTTCACAAAATCAAATGAACTTTGTAGCCAAGTAATATTTTTATGCACAAATATAAACAACGTCATTAACTATTTATGACGCCATTCCAACGTCCATATTAGTTTTTGTTTTTTAATTTTATTTAACAAGTTGCCAGCATCGTCAAAATTGTAGAATATATTTTTAATTCAAATGAAAAAAAAAATACAATAGAAAGGTTGGTAGATAAAAACTAATAAATTATAGCCCAATTTATTTACCATATATTTCATGTAAGTTTTCGTTCTTGTAATATAAAAATGTAATTTTATTACCTATATTATAATGTTGACACCAGTGCAAACTTAGCACCCCATCAATGGAATTTTGGGTCGAAAATGACCTTGATCGTTAGGTCCCCGTTAGGTCCTTTAAGGTCCCACAATTTTTTCGTTAGGTCCCCTTTAGTTTTTTTTTAAATAATTTTTTAAATTTTAGGTATAAAAAAAAATGCACTTTAGCACCCCATCCATAGAATTTTGGGTCAAAAATGACCTCAATCGATAGGTCTCCGTTAGGTCCTATAAGGTCCCACAGTTTTTTCGTTAGGTCCCCTTTAGTTTTTTTTTAAATAATTTTTTTTTAATTTTAGGTATAAAAAAGTTACACTTTAGCACCCCATCCATAGCAAAATTGGCAAATTTTATCAAAATCGTATTCTTTACCGTTAGGTCCGTATGGGCTCATCATTGAAATTGTTGAATTATTTATTTTATTAAAATTATAAAATAATAAAAACCTGCGCATGCGCCTTAGAGCATTAAGGCATGCGCACATCATACATAAACAGCGCGAAATTTAAAATGGTATCGTTTCATTTATTAAATAAATCTATTGTTCTGAGAGTGCTTATTTATTAAAAACCTACTTTTCAACCTAGAATTAAAATAACCTGGTATTAGTGTCAATCTATGGTGTCAATATATTTTTTGTAGCGGCCACAGGGCCACACTACGGTCGAGGTATAGATTCGGAAAGAATAACATGCAACAAATCATTAATTTGATTCGGGATGACCTTCGCGTGGACACTCGAGGGGGCGGTATTCCAGTGGAACTGCAAGTGATGGCAGTTATTCGATATTGGGGCCGGCATGAGGTAGATGTGACTTGTGCTCTAGTTTTGGATATATACAATAGAAAAGCCTGTATAACGATCTATTACATTACAGATCCAAGAAGATTGTGCTGACATTCACAGAATGAGTCAACAGACACTTTCCCGTTTGTCCCGAAATGTTGCTATTGCGTTAGCTTCTAAAAGTTCGCGTTATATTAATATGCCGTCGAACTCAACCGAGGAAGCCAAAGCAATTAGGAAATTTGAGGCCATAATATGCGGGATGAAGCGTATCATTGGTGCAATAGATTGCACTCATATTAAGATACGCAAAGTGAGTGGAGAGGCTGGACAGTACTATGTTAATAGGAAGGGACATTACTCCATTAACACTCAAGTATGAACATTGTACAATAACATTTTAGTTTGATCATAGTGTATTTAAAGTAATAAATTTTCATTGTTATGTGTGCTATTATGTGTTTCTAATTTATAATAATATTGATGACAATAATTACAGGTAGTATGTGACTCTGACCTTAAAATCTGCGATATTGTGTGTCACTGGAGAGGAAGTACACATGATTCCCGCATATATAGAGAAAGCTCAATAAAGCGGAGGTTTGAGGAGAATGAATTTCATGGGAAGCTGATTGGAGATAGCGGGTATCCTTGTACTTCGCATCTTCTAACACCAATATTAAGACCAAGGACACAGGCAGAAGAAAGGTACAACCTGAGTCACATACGAACGAGGAATACTGTAGAGCGTTGCTTTGGGGTGTGGAAGCAAAGATTCCGCATACTCAACGAAACAATGCGAGGGTCTCTGCAAGTGATCAAGACCACTATTGTTGCTTGTGCAGTTTTGCACAATTTAGCAATACTCTTTAATGAGTCTATTTTAAATCAAGGTATTTGTGCAAACTAATATGTAAACAAAGTATATTTAATAATGCCAATACATAAAAAATAAGCATATTTTAATTCTTTATTTTGTATTTTTCTAGATCCTTCAGGCCTTGAAAATCAATTATTAATCGATCCAACTATCCCTGATAATATAGAAGATGAAGACGAAAATATAAACAGGGCCATTTATATTGAAACTTATTTTAATCAATAAAAACCATATTTTATTATTTTTCAAAATTTATTTTTTTTAAATATTCCTCCTCTAATGCAAGTATTTGGAGCTTCTTCTCGTGAAGCTCCCTCTCTTGTTCTATTCTTAATAGGTGAAGCTCCCTCTCTTGCTCTATTCTTAATAGATGCAACTCTTGTTGTTGCTTCATTAATTCCTCCCTGCTTTTTTTTGCAAGGAGGAATAATTGATGCTCGTAATTGGAATTTGATTTCCCACTGTAAAAATAACATAAACATTAAACATTATAAATCACAGCTGAACAATAAGCACAGGAAATTTCATGAAATTCTATTTTCAACATTACATACTTACGTTTTTTTTGGTTTAGCTTTGAAAATATGATGTGTAGGAATTTATACGTGGCAATTCAGTGGAGAAATTTGGCAATTCAGGCTAAAAATAAAAAAATAATAATTATTTTAAAATAATATAAATTTTATTTATAATACTGATATTTTTGTATAACATAACTGATAAAAATATTATACAAATTATTATATAATATGATTACCTATGCATGTGCAGTGCTTTCATCATTTTCATTCAATTTCAATGTATCATCAGCAGACTCCTTAGTAACTTCCTATAAATATATAAAATATAATTACTCAATCTCACAATAAAAAACTATATATGCATAGCGCTATTATCCCTTAATGGATATTCCAAATTAAGGAATAATAGCAGTAGAAAATGTAAAAAATATAAACCTGTTGGCCATGTGTTGCATCGCTATCGAAAGGATTGTTATCAACCACAAACTCATTAGGAAGAGCTGCTATAAGCTCTTGATCTTCAGGCGGAGGACTTGGTGGCGGAGGTCCCCCGCCTGTCATGTTTCTTGCCGTTCTAAATTTGTGTTCCGAAGCCTTAGCTTTCTTCAAATTCCTCCACTGATTTTGTATTTGGCTTAAGTCCCTTTTATGGAGTGAAATGATATTATAACTGAAATATAAATACAATAATAATGTTATTACACTGTAACAATTTATTAAATACAAGAAACTGTTAGAATAAGTAAAACTAAAATAACCAAGACAAAACATCTTCCCATGCAAGTTTTTTTGCTGTATTTGTATTAGTCGACGTATCCTTATTCTCTAATATAATATGTGCTCGCTCGAGCACTAATTATTTTCGAAGCACTTTCTAAAGAGCAATATATATTTATTAATAAGCATTAAAACATGTAAGGAAATAAGTACATTCTATTAGATTTCTTGTGTACATTACGTACCTTATCCTCCTCACTCCAATTCGTCGAACGAGAACGTTTATTGATCATTGAACTCATTTTAAATTAAAACTGAATTCTGAATTTGAATTTATCAAAAATCTCAAATCTGTACAAATGTTTGAAATTTGAAAGTTATCAATATCCTGTCAGTTAAACGTCATACAAAATAAAGTCTACCATTCATATTTGTCAAAAAGTACATTTTTAGTCAAGTTTTACGTGAATAGCGGGTTTTATTTCGATAATGTTACTAGAAAAAAATACATATATTGACGTAACTTAGTTGAGAGACTGCTGAGATAGGTTTATAAGTACCTGATTATTTTAATCATTGTTTAAGGAGTTGAGAGTTATTTAACTGAGAGGTGTTTATGCAACAGATCAGTCAGTTTTTATAAGTAAGGCTGGTAATTTTTTACGACATCACATTAGAAACCTCAAAAATAGCAGTACTTCTCCACTATTTAATGGATGTTATTATACATATAAACCTTCCTCTTGAATCACTCTATCTATTAAAAGAAACTGCATCAAAATCCGTTGCGTAGTTTCAAAGATTTAAGCGTACAAAGGGACATAGGGACAGAGAAAGCGACTTTGTTTTATACTATGTATAATATAATAATGATAGTGATAGCACAGTATTACAATATTATTTCCTACAGTAAGGAAACGCCTTTGATGTCGCGCGATGCCGCCGCCAGCGTAGGTACTTACGCTGCCACACGAAAATACGCTAGGGTTGCAACAAATGGGAAATAAAACAATTGTGATTATTAATATTATGATGAAATCATTTATTCATATGTACATTCAAAATAATTGCGATTATTAAATCTGATGTAATCATTTGTTCATAAATATATAATTACAGATATTGCACTGCTAAATATTATTTACGTGGACACTTTATTTTTGGATGTTCTTAATTGTATATTATACCATTTAAGAAGTAATGCATTCGCATTGGGATGTACAATCTGATTAGAAAATAATGAGGACAACATATACATAGCTTTGATTTTAATTCAACAGATACAATTATTAATACAATCTTTCTGAAATATTGTTTCCTTCTGGGATTTCAATGTAGATTTACATCCGTAAACGGAACAGTTTTTGCGCGCCATAATAGAATATGTAAGTACCTATGTATAATAAAATTATTACACAAAAAATACGACTGCGTCGTCCTTTCGCGATAGTTAATGCAAACTCAGCGTGATTGCATTAAGCGGCCCGCGTCGCCCGACCCCCCGCCAGTTCCCCTCCGTTTCTCTGCACAAGTACATTCGTCGCCATACTGTAGGAAATATGGTGATACTGTGGTGATAGTCCGGCTAACGAAAGATAAGACTGGAAAAGGCGGCAAATTCAAAAAATCATCATATTAAGGTAACCTAATGGTAACTTAGGTTATAGTTGGAAATAAAGTTTTGATACTTTAATTTATTATTACGAGCTTTGTTTTTTTGAGAGATTAACAACCTCTACAAACTCTTCATCTATATAATATTATATATATGTAATCTGGTACAGTTATCTGATACAGATAAAAAAAAGAACAGCTAGTGAAAGTAATAAAAAACATAATAAAATACAATTAAATTTTGTTTAATCAATATAATCATATTAAATCTAAAAGCCGCGTTCAGCCGCGAATAAAGAATAAGAATCACTATCATTATCTCTGACATCATTAACTCTTCCATTTCTGCAGTTATTCCATCTTGTTTTTTTTGTACTGCTCTTCAACATGAATAACATGGTTCGGTCATAGAAGAAATCTCGTTGAGATACTGATTTTGTGTCTTTAAACATTTTGAACGGACAGATCGTTCAATTTTATATTGTTGCTTTAATAGTTTATAACTGGATTACTGGTATCATCCATGCAAAATAATAATAATAATATTAAACAAATCATATAATGTGCAATGCAATCAAGATGAAAAGTATCAAAATATCAAGTCACACTGTGTGTTTTTCCTTGAAAACTACATCTCTTTGAAATTGTTTCTTTTTAAATTTATTAATCATAGTTTAAAGTTTTCGTCATGTTTTCAACTCAGTTTTCAATTACATATTAGAAATCACTAAAATCCTAAGCTAAAATCGCAGAAAATAAAATCACTTTGACAAGCTTTGACACATCAACAACTCAGGTTTTAATGACAGTTAACTGTTAAGTGTTGCCAAATAAATTTTCGAAATAAAAAGCCAGTCTCATCTTTCGAACCAGACGTGACTAGTATAGATTTATTTATTGATTTAATAAATGAAACGATACCAATTTAAATTTCGCGCTGTTTATGTATGATGTGCGCATGTCTTAATGCTCTAAGGCGCATGCGCAGGTTTTGAATTATTTTATAACTAGTGCCCCGGCTTCGCCCGTGGTACATATTTAGTATCCTATATCCTTCTCCTGGCTCTAAACTACCTCCCTGCCAATTTTCAGCTAAATCGGTTCAGCCGTTCTTGAGTTATAAGTGGAGTAACTAACACGACTTTCTTATAAATATATAGATTTTAATAAAATAAATAATTTAACAATTTCAATGATGGACCTATACGGACCTAACGGTAAAGAATACGATTTTGATAAAATTCGCCAATTTTGATATGGATGAGGTGCTAAAGTGTAATTTTTTTATACCCAAAATTAAAAAAAAAATATTTAAAAAAAAACTAAAGGGGACCTAACGAAAAAATTGTGGGACCTTATAGGACCTAACGAAGACCTATAGATTAAGGTCATTTTTGACCCAAAATTCTATGGATGGGGTGCTAAAGTGTAATTTTTTTATACCTAAAATTTAAAAAATTATTTAAAAAAAAACTAAAGGGGACCTAACGAAAAAATTGGTGGACCTTAAAGGACCTAACGGGGACCTAACGATCAAGGTCATTTTCGACCCAAAATTCCATAGATGGGGTGCTAAGTTTGCACTGGTAATGTTGACTGCTTCTTGAAAATTTATAATCTTACACGTTTCTAGATTTTGTTCATAATTTATTGCTAACTATGACTATATAGGTATACTTTTTAATATGTCTAGATGGGTCTAGAGACTAGATAGAACTTTGCAATATTAAATCTTATTTTAAATTAAATTAAAATCATAGCAGAAAAAAGATAATTTTTCTTGAACACATGCATAATTTCTATTTGACACATGACAGATGAGAAAGCTCAAAGGTGCTCAAAGCAGCCAATCATATGAGTATAATGGTGGCAGTACACATGGGCCCAACGTGTTGGGCCAACGGGTTGGGCCAACGTGTAGAGAGCTACTTAGCGGTATGTTGGCTTCATTAGCCTAGTTGGCGCCAATATTGGCAGGCCAACCGAATGTTGTCGGTTTTTTGTGCACACATCAAAGGATCTTGGCGCGCTCCGCAAACAGCGTTCACACGTTGGTGTCTTGTTCAGTTTGTTGTTACGCGTCAGCGGAGACAGTATCGTTGCGCGTCAATGAAATTTACGTTTAACCATGTTCCAATAGCGATGGAGGCCCGAGGCGCCGATGTGGACAAGCAATGAGGTTTTACAATTCGTAGAATTGTATCGACATGAAGGAATAATTTGGAATCCACGGCATGAACTACACAAAAATAAAAACCAGTCTCAATAAATCAGATGTTTTATTTTCTATTTATTATATTATTCTAGATGTTTTTCTTATCTCACTTTCATACAATGCGATAAAAAAAATATATTTATAAAAAGAGTAAAATAGTATTAAAAAGTTACTTGTTCTTAAAAATTAAATAACAATATACAATGAGCGTGGTTTTGATCAAATTGTGCTTTATTACATAAATAATATTATCATTTAATATAATAATATTATATAATCTTTAAAGTTTCGTTTTATAGGTAATTAAAATTAAATTAAGTGTAAAATGTACACATTTTAAACATTTGAAAAAATCTAAACATAATAATGTTTTATTTATACAGAAATAAAAAAGGACAATAGAGATTGGAAAATGGTATCATCGCAGACGGCAGAGTACATTCATTGTTATTGATGCACATGTACGTAATAATTAAACGCACTGTATAAATAAATTGCCGCGGCTGCAAGAACTTCTACGGACTACGTCCATCCTTGAAGCGCCAATGCAGAATGATCTGTACGCCAATGTGTGAACAGGAATCTTGATATCCTTCATTTTTTCCCAACACGTTGGCCCAACGCGTTGGCCCCATGTGTACTGCCGCTATAATGTATAATATTAGTCAGTTCAATAAAGAAACGAATCTTCAATGGCGGCCAAAGCTGACTTTGACAGATGGTAGGATCATCAAAAAAGAAAATAAAAATAACGTAAATTGATAATTATTTTATTAATTATTTCAAATTGTTTGTTGGCAAACTTTTTTGTTATTGTATTTGTGTATTTATATGAATTATCATATTAACGTATACAGAATGTAATAAAATCCCCATAATACTTGTAATATGCCCATAAAACTGAACAACTTTTCCCAAAGAACATATTTTGTCAAATTCCAATAAAACATTATTTACTTTCGCAAATGCATAATTGTTATTGTAAATTTATGATTAAAAACTATTATAGGGAAAATCAAATACATTTTAGTAATTTTATTTTTCCATTTTTTTCTTTGCATACCGTACGGCCGTGTGTGAGCGAGAGGGAATGATAAGCGCCGCCATTGAAGATTCGTTTCTTTAAAGAACTGATTAATACTCCAGGTAAGGCAGCCAATCCTGCCAATCGGCCAACTCTGACATTTAGAATTTGATATATATAATATAACACATATTTTTGTAGGTTAAGTTTCCAAGTATTTAGAAATCGTTTTAAATCTATATGTTTACAAGAATCTTCGTAAGGAACATGTCTGTTAATCTTTCAACGAAAATTTTAAACAATTCAGAACTTGCCGAGCGCAGGTTATCAGAATTAAAACATAAGGTAACAACCGTAATTTTTATTGCACATTTCTCAAAATATTTCAAAAAGCTTTATTTGTTTACTAAATAAATGTATCATTTTCCAGTTGGAAGAAGTCAGAAAGTTTAAAATTCAAGAAAAAATACAAGAACTTACTAAAGAAAATGCTGTTCTTGTATCGAAAGTTGAAACTGCTAAGGCAGAACTCATAAGGCTTGAGACATTGCATGGAAAGAAACAATATCTATTGCCCGGTCAAAAAGCTGTTGCCGTTTGTAGTACACCAAACAGTGACAACCAAGAAATAAATGCACCTGATACTAAAAAAGTAAAGAAAGAAAAAGAACCAGCCAAGAAGAAAGAAAAAGTTGAAAACTCTCAATCTATTGGAGACACTATTATAGATGTTAGGAAGTTGGACCTTAGAATAGGCAAAATTATAGATATTAATAAGCATCCTGATGCAGACAGTTTGTATGTTGAGAAGATTGATTGTGGTGAAGACAATCCTCGCACAGTTGTATCAGGTCTCGTAAATCATGTGCCAATTGAAGAAATGAGAGACAGAATAGTAATGGTTCTGTGTAATTTAAAACCAGTAAAGGTATATACTTTTAATCATGTACATAAGTAGAAAGTTTTTATGTCAGTATACAAATTCTAATCTGATTTTCTTTTTTAGATGCGTGGTGTGACATCAGAGGCCATGGTAATGTGTGCTTCGTCACCTGAAAAAGTTGAGGTTCTATTACCACCAAGTGGAGCAGTCCCTGGTGACCTGGTGTCATGTGATGGCTACCCACGTCAGCCAGAACCTCAAATGAACCCTAAAAAGAAGATATTTGAGACCTGCGCCCCTGATCTCAAGACTGACCAACACAAAGTTGCTTGTTATAAAGGCAGTCCTTTAGTTGTGCGTGGTAAAGGGCCTATAGTAGCACCGACACTTAAAGGAGTACAAGTCAAATAGATCTTGATGTTGTATGAATAAATGTTTTTATTTAAATAATCTCAAAATGGTATTTTTTCGATGTTCATCTACAATTTAAACAAAATTCTGCCCCCCCTAGACAAGTGGCTTTGTATTAGCGTAAAGTTCAATAGAATAGATAATGAATGTATGAGATTGACGTTTGATTACGACGACGACGACGATTGATTACGTCAATCTCATACATTCATAATCTATTCTATTGAACGTTACGCTAATAGAAAGCCTAGTCTAGGGGGTCTGAATTTTTTTAGGCTGTTATTTCCTAAAGTAAAACTCTGATTGAAACAGTATTTGATATTTAAATGCCATGTTTTCTATTAGTCAATTGATGCCTTTTTAGGAATGGAATGGAAAGAAAAATAAATAGTCAGGTCAAGGAAGCATGGTAAAATAAAACTTCACATTAAGCAATATCAACAATATATTACATCTCATCTCAAGAATTCCTACTTTAACAACTTACATTAATAATTGTATTCTATTCGAAAGATAGAAAAATAGATGTGACAAAATAACATTAACATCAACACCATTACAGAATACAGAATAACACTTCTCAAATTGTGTACTTATTCTGGTCCTGCATTTTTAGTTATAGTTGGAGATCTGCATACAACATTCACTTAGTATATGTGCCATAGAAAAACCTACAAATGGACTTTGTGATACAGTAAGAAAATAGATCTTAATAATTATTTAACAAGTTACCTCATTGTGACGGAAGAATCAATTTGCAATAGTAAATGTCATTTTTATTTGTCTACAAATCTACTAGTTATTAATACATATGTTAAATGCTAATTTGTGCATTAATCTATACTTTTGACCAGTTAGAACAAGTCAAGACTCCAACATTGCACTATCAAATCTCATGTGCGTTAATATCTCTAATAATGGAAAAGCATTGACTGGCCTTTGAGCACAATATTCTTAGGAGCATATTTATTTGAGAGAATGGTATATATTTCTGTATATTATCAATAATGTTCTGGTAAGAAACTGATGTGGGTATAGCGATTATGCTAATTGAATAAATGTTAGCAATTTCAGTATGGATTTTAAGTTATTTATTTTTTAATATTTCCAACATATCTATGAATTTAAACAACAGTTACACTTCAATTTCTCACCAAGATTATATAAACTATAATTGAAATGCCCTCACAAGTTGTAGAATACAGAGTTTGTAAATATGTAATTAAAAAATATGTTAGTACATATTCAACTTAATATAAATTATAAACAATTTATTTTAGAATGAATATACATTTATCATGACCTTATCCAAAAATATATAAATAGTGTGTTGTTGTGCACTTTTATTACCATGATATGACATACTATGACAAGTTTCTATTAGATATGTCCAATGAGTACCTCTAAAATGACTAAAATATACTGTACGAAGAATCATATAATATAAGGAAAAGTATAAATAGTAAATACTGACTCGGAAAGTACTTAATAAATAAATATATTAAGCGAACACTCAAATAGATATCAAAATAGGATGTGCGTGTCAGTTTTATCTTATTACTTTAGCAAATGAATTAATATTTTACTTACATATTTAGGTATATTTATTTATCTAAGATATTAAACATCGCAAAATGATATATATTTGTAAATTATTAAAAAATAAGTACATTGTTAATAAAAAATAATAATAAGTAACAAATAAATTTCAAGTTTATCTGAAATGGCTAAAGAAATGCAGAATATTTCAATAAACAAGTTGAATGCAGCCCTTATAGTACCTAATATTGACTAAACACGCTAGATCTTTGGTAAAAATGTAAATAACATCAACCACACTAGTAATTGATAATATATTAATTTAATTAAGAATATAAAAATATACATTGAAGTTAATAAACGGTTTTAAAAACCTCCACCATTTTTTATCTGTTTACACTTATATGCCACATTAGTATTATGCTTATAAATACTGACAGTATGTATCACTTCAATTAAGCATTTTTTTATTATATTATGACGTAATTGATTACTTTTAAAATGTGTATTTAAAAATACAGAAATGCTCTACTTTTATTTTTTTATTTTTTAGTAATATTAAATTTTATTTTGAACATTTAGTAATGGTTCCCATACGTATTAACATCTACCATTTCAAAAATATGAAATTAGTCAATACTTAACAGTAAATGGAATTAGAGTTAAATTTAGAAATAGAGTTTTCTGTTAGGCCTTACAAGTATCTCAATAAGATTAATAAATGAAAATAGTATTATAGTTACCTAGTTAAAATATTAAAGTTAAGTTCCTTTCGCTAAGTTCATTAAAATACATATTTATTAGTGTTATGTTAAGAGAAGATAAGCTTGTTGTATAGCTAACCAAAGTGTTACAAAGCCTTCAAAAAAGAATAAATTTGAATCGCCATCTAAAATAAATATAAATTTCAAAATATTCAGTTTAAAGCAACATGGCACCAAAAGGTTTTCCGAGGTGGGTAAGAAGCGTGTGTTATAAAAATATAATCTTTTAAATTTCTATAAATCTCATTAGCAATTTGAAGGAAGACCACATTAATGTACTTTCACTTCGCGAATCTAAACATTAAATTAATTGTGACATGGAATGTCTTTATAATACTTATACTAATTGCTATAAAATTAAATACTTTATATAGAGTTGGTATCTAAAATACTTAAATAATTTTTCTCCTCATAATTTATATCACGAGAATAAAGCTACAAAATTATACTGATTTATTATGCTCGATTTATATTTCACATCATGTAATTTGTGTGTCAAATTGATCGTCATTGACCTAATAAAAGTTTTATAAAAATAAATAATAAAACACGTATGTTCTCGAAAACATAGTACCTATACTATTTTTTTTTTCTTTTTTGTTATATCGTGTCAAAATAAAAACAACTTTATGACTTCTATAATTTAATGCCCTGAAATAGGCATATTTAAATTCATCATTATCTTATTATGTATTTTCGTGACAATTTAAATATTTTAAGTGTTGATTTGAATTTGAGTTACCCCAGATATTTTAACAACGTCGTAATATTTCATATTACGGAACTATAAATATAAGGCGTGTCACCAATTTTGACCGCATTATATAACTTAGAGCCCTACTTATTATATAATCGACCTTAATTCATCTCGATAAGGTGAAAAATAGATTGGCAATATTTTTGTCAACATAGACTAGTTATGTAATTCTGCGCAGGAGTGGAAAATTTAACGGAGAAATGTTCTTGCGCTTCCATAGTTTTCTACATAGGCGTATACTTTAAAAATATTTCTATAGAAAATTTAGAATGCATGTAATATTTAGTGTGCTACGTAAAGCATTTTTCTTGACGCAAAAATCGTCTATTATCGAGAAACTACCTAACAACGGTTTGTTTTAAGTGATCAAGGTGAATCATTTTCAGAGTGTCTGATTTTTAACAAACTGCTTATTGTATTTTGGCAACACTGTCAAATCCTGAGTCGATTAATTTTCGACTTTAACCTCACACAAATTTTATATATGTATATTTTCATTTGTATGTCTTAAATATTTAACATTTTGCAAAGACACAAAATTTACATTTCATCCTATCGTTAAGCCAATTAATTCTTACTTGTCTCTTCTTGTCTTTCATAAGTTTCTTTCCTCTTTTTTTCTATACTTTTTCTTTTGAAGTGAAACTTCTTTATCGGGGTTGGACAAAAATTTAGTGTAACATTTTTGCGTTACGCCATACTCGTGACATTTTTAAGGTCATAAAGAAGTTTCACTTCTTACGTGTGTACTCTAGTACACGCATACATTTTTTTTTACAGTCGTGTAGGCGAGAATCTGCGCTGTGGTTTTATGCGTCTCTGTGCGAGTGTGGACTGGCTCACGGGACCCAACACGTGGGGAGCTAGCGGGGCTGACGTCATTGCCTGTGTATAATAAAAAACATAAATTATTTACTTTGTCTATTTTATTAGTCTTGATCTAGTATCGAAGTTTTGGAACCTAAATATTTGTCGCTTAAATTGCAGTTATATTAAAAAAAATCTGTGCGTAAGCTCGACTCATTTTAAAATATCTAACAATGTTTCGCACCTGGAACGTGCGACTCACAACGGGCCTTACACAACCATTCTACAGTTCAGAAGCTCGTGGACGCAATGTGGGCTCCAACTAATCCATACTAATATTATAAATGCGAAAGTAACTCTGTCTGTCTGTCTGTTATTCAATCACGCCTAAACTACTGAACCAATTTTCATGAAATTTAGTATGGAGATATTTTGATACCCGAGAAAGGACATAGGCTACTTTTTATCCCGGGAAAATGACGCAATCCCGGAAATCCCACGGGAACGGGAACTATGCGGGTTTTTCTTTGACTGCGGGGGCGAAGCCGCGGGCGGAAAGCTAGTAATCTATAAGTTATCTTCACACAATCAACAATCACACACACCTGGAAAGTCAAATCAGCAGCGGGCGGAGTATCTGCAGTTTGTGCTACTGCAGCAGGTCCACTATCACTCGGTGGAGGTTTACATAACCACGCATTATTTAGCAACTAAACTACGTGCCGTAGCTAGTCTCACTGACTATCTTAATAGTATTATAAAGGCGAAAGTTTGTAAGTATGGATGTTTGTTACTCTTTCACGTAAAAACTACTGAACCGATTACAATGAAATTTAGCACACATATAGAGGGTAACTTGGATTAACACATAGGATAGGTTTTATCCCGGAAATCCCACGGGAACGGGAACTATGCGGGTTTTTCTTTGACTGCGCGGGCGAAGCCGCGGGCGGAAAGCTAGTACTATAATAAGTTTACACACCTGGAACGTCAAATCCACAGCTCGTCTCAAATCAGCAACGGGCGGGGTATCCGCAGTTTGTGCTATATTAGCAGGTCCACTATCACTTGGCGGTTTACATAACCACGCCTCATGCAATAGTTCTGAAGCTCGTGGACGTAAAGCCGGTTCTAATTGTAACATGCGGCGAATGCAGGTGCGAGCCTCGCTTGATACTGACGCCCAAGCACCGCCCGATACTTCAACCTGTGAACGAGTTATACAAATATACTATTCTTTCAGTTTTATGTGTCTAAGGGACACACCGCGCGACCTCGCGTTCCATCGTTACAGTATTGTATTCACTGGAAAGTGTTTCATACTGGTCGAGGTGGTTGTTAATCATCTCAATAGATGGCGCGCGGTGTGTCCCTTAGACACATAAAACTGAAAGAACAAAATATATACTATATTAATTCCTTTTTATATTCACTTTTGTATGGTATTTAAAATATTATGTATGTGATATAATGCTAGAGAAAGGCAGATTGCACAAACCAGTAGCAACTAGCATGAATTATTCTTATAGCATTCATTAAAACATACACATTACATTATCCACCGATTAAGTTATAAATACCTAACTAAAAAGCCAAATAGCTAAACCTTTTTTATTAGATTGTGAAGCGCTTATAACTTTAAACAGGTAACTTATTAAATAGAAACAAAAAACGCATATAAACTCACCTTTCCTGATTCAATTCTGGCTAGTATGGCCTCGGGCGTGTCGTCACCAGTTGTAGCAAACGGCGTTCTACCAGACAGCATTATGTAGGCCAATACACCTAGAATATTTGTTTTAAATAAATATTACAAAGTAACCTTCAACTTGTAAGTCAAGTTATTATTCAAGCTTTACACAAAATAATATTATCTTGCTCCTTGCACAGAATATTTAAATCCACGTTTTTAGAAACTTGTCGGATAATTGGTTTAGTTATGATCCTAATAGGTGATATATGTCTTTAAACTAGCTGCTCCGCGTGGTTGCACCCCCGGGGCTCCACTGCTTTTGCTATAGCATGATGATATATAGCCTTTATCGACAAATAAGCTATCTAACACTGAAAGAATTTTTCAAATCGGACCAGTAGTTCCCCAGATTAGCGCGTTCAAACAAACAAACTCTTCAGCTTTATAATATTAGTATAGATTTACTTCATACAGACTCACCCAAACTCCATATATCACAAGCAGCATCATAACCAGCTCGCTTCAGTACTTCGGGAGCCACAAAGTTGGCTGTATAGCACGGAGTCATGAGCAAACCGTTTTCAGCCCGCAGTTGTTTGGCCAGACCAAAGTCTACTAGACGGATGTCTTCTGGACGCTTTTCCGCTCGAGCGAAGAGAATGTTTGATGGTTTTATGTCTCTGTAATGATTAGAAACTGACTTAATCATATCGATGAAGTGTATAGAATATTTTTATCCAGATACATTTACTATTTTATCCTATTATTGACGGAAATCCTGTTACTTTTAGTAATCCGACTCGAAGGACCAAATTCTATTCTTCACAATATGTATTTTTTTAGTGTTACTTTAAAAAAATGATACTAGAACAAAACTTTTTAAAAATTTTAATCTCCATAAATCTAAGTGGGACGTGTCCCACACAGATCGCGACTCATGACTCCGTCATAGCCAAGACACAACCACCCTCTTCATAATGCATAATTTTTAATGTGTGTATCATGTATGTATTTATGTGTGTGTATGTTATGGTGGGTACAGACTGGTGAAACGTAACATACAATGAAATAATTTACCGTACACATTGCTGCAATGTATCATGAAAGGTACACACTTTGTAACAATTTCTTATAGTTTGGACATCTTGTGCGCGCGAAATGTGCATTTCACGCGCATGCTACGAGCATTTCAAGCCGCGCGCGGAACGATCCATGATTTGTCGGTTTTTCGAACGAACACAAAGGGGCAAGGAACACGAACGCGGGAGGTTCGTGGTGAATGCGCGTTAAGAGCGCGCTATGCGTCCACGCTTGCAGCGAACATGCAATGAAAGGCAGAATTATACATTTCATGTTACGTTTCACCAGTCTGTACCCACCTTTAGTGTATATGTGTGTACCTGTGCACCACGGTGTGCGCGTGCAGGTAGTGCACGGCGTGCAGCACGTTGCGCAGTATGTGTGTACCTGTGCACCACGGTGTGCGCGTGCAGGTAGTGCACGGCGTGCAGCACGTTGCGCAGTATGTGTGTACCTGTGCACCACGGTGTGCGCGTGCAGGTAGTGCACGGCGTGCAGCACGTTGCGCAGTATGTGTGTACCTGTGCACCACGGTGTGCGCGTGCAGGTAGTGCACGGCGTGCAGCACGTTGCGCAGTATGTGTGTACCTGTGCACCACGGTGTGCGCGTGCAGGTAGTGCACGGCGTGCAGCACGTTGCGCAGTATGTGTGTACCTGTGCACCACGGTGTGCGCGTGCAGGTAGTGCACGGCGTGCAGCACGTTGCGCAGTATGTGTGTACCTGTGCACCACGGTGTGCGCGTGCAGGTAGTGCACGGCGTGCAGCACGTTGCGCAGTATGTGTGTACCTGTGCACCACGGTGTGCGCGTGCAGGTAGTGCACGGCGTGCAGCACGTTGCGCAGTATGTGTGTACCTGTGCACCACGGTGTGCGCGTGCAGGTAGTGCACGGCGTGCAGCACGTTGCGCAGTATGTGTGTACCTGTGCACCACGGTGTGCGCGTGCAGGTAGTGCACGGCGTGCAGCACGTTGCGCAGTATGTGTGTACCTGTGCACCACGGTGTGCGCGTGCAGGTAGTGCACGGCGTGCAGCACGTTGCGCAGTATGTGTGTACCTGTGCACCACGGTGTGCGCGTGCAGGTAGTGCACGGCGTGCAGCACGTTGCGCAGTATGTGTGTACCTGTGCACCACGGTGTGCGCGTGCAGGTAGTGCACGGCGTGCAGCACGTTGCGCAGTATGTGTGTACCTGTGCACCACGGTGTGCGCGTGCAGGTAGTGCACGGCGTGCAGCACGTTGCGCAGTATGTGTGTACCTGTGCACCACGGTGTGCGCGTGCAGGTAGTGCACGGCGTGCAGCACGTTGCGCAGTATGTGTGTACCTGTGCACCACGGTGTGCGCGTGCAGGTAGTGCACGGCGTGCAGCACGTTGCGCAGTATGGGCGCGGCCTCCCGCTCGCTGAGCTGGCGGCGCTGCGTGATGTGCTCCAGCAGCTCGCCGCCGCGGCACAGCTCCGTCACCGCCAGTATGCGCCCGCCCTCTTCGTACACCCCGCGCAGGGTTATTATGTGCGGGTGCTGGCTGTATCTGGAATTTTTATGAAAAAAAAATGAAAATATTCTATAGTCGAGCCAATTTAATAGGCAACATTTGACGTCTATCAATTTTATCTTCCAAGAGAGGTAACCTGCTTAAAAACATTGATTAAAGTGAATTAATCGATACGGATTTGAAACATTTGTAAATCGAATTTATTAATTTATGATGATTTTTGTTCACAAGTAATCAATGCATTCGATTCTAGATGTCAGATCTCGATTTTTAGAGTAACATCTCTGGTATTTAAAAAGAAAAAAGGTTTATTAACACAAAATTGTAGCGACGTCAGTTCTTCAATTCAGAAATTGTTTATTATGTTTAGAATGGTTCATCAGTAAAATGAAATCTTAAAATTACTTGTATCGGTCATTATTATTATAAATATGTAATCGTTATTGAAAAAAGTTAAGCAAATGTGCAGATCTAACAGTAAGAAATATCGTGTTATTCTATGTTGTCGTTACTAGGTTACGTTGTTGAATTTTGTTGA
Organism: Colias eurytheme; assembly: GCF_061535395.1. Classification (NCBI taxonomy): domain Eukaryota; kingdom Metazoa; phylum Arthropoda; class Insecta; order Lepidoptera; family Pieridae; genus Colias; species Colias eurytheme. Next base: position 9,468,289 of record NC_142993.1, on the reverse strand, counting down.
ACTGTCAAATGTTGCCTATTAAAATGGCTCTACTATAATGAAAACTGTTTTTTTTTCCATGAAACGAGATGCACAAAAGGGTGATAGCGGACTCGAATTTGACGAAGGATAAACTTCTTAGCCTTGATTATAGACATAAGATTGTGTGTCGTTCAGTTTTCTACCGCTTGCGCTTTAGTGAATGTGCATCTGAAACTGACATTGCATCACTACTTACCATCAGGTAGTGATGCAGTCAAATACCTGACTATTGTATTTAAAAAACAAAATGCAATGTCAAGGCATCATCCATTAAAAGAATATATTGACCCAGTTGTTAGAAACCTTGATACACACTTGAAATTAATTTAATATTTAAACGAAATGCATATTAATGTTTCTTTAATAGGTTTCCTATTTAATGATTATTATTACTAGCTTAGGTTCTATCTATTTAATAATAATAGCATTCATAAATATATCAAGGTACTGCATTACCTTAGAAGTATTTCAATTTCTTCTCTAGGATCATACTGTAGTTTGTCCATTATTTTAACTGCATACTGTGTCCTAGAAGTTTTGTGTTCACACAAACGGACTACTGAAAACGAACCTGTTCCTAACTCGCCCATTAATCTGAAAAAATATTTTATAATCTTAAATACCTATAGTTACAAACTAAAAACACACTTTACATACAGGTGAAGCTATAAAAAATTGTTTTGAAAGACAACAAGACAACAACCTATAACCGTATTTTTGTGGAGTAAAACAATAGTTTACATAACATAAAATGTCTGCGAAGAATATTATTTTTTTTAAAGATTATACATTATTGATATACATATCTTAAACACAATTTACCTGTATTCATCAAAGAAATTATTTTTGTTGACAATTCCAGACCAAAACTCCTCAGTGGATGTCTTAGCTTGCGCAACATGATTTTGGTTTTGGTTTGCATTTGTGACAGTTTTGTTATTATCATCATTTAATAGACATGGCGCGACGAAACTAAAACCCCTGAAATAAATTAATTTCTATTAATAATAAAAAATCATTTGTAAACTATGTACATATTATTATGCATATTTTTTTATTAGGACTGAACAGAAAAAAATAATAAAGAGAACAAATACTTGAATGATAAGACCATCTAATAAAAAATTCTATTTCTTTTTTGTTATTATTTAATTGTTCTAAGTATTCGTTATACTTTATAATTAAATTATTTACGTCGGCATTTCGAGGAAGAGATTGTGTACCATCAAACTATTTCAAATCATAATCATAGAATTCAGTACACGGTAAAATCTTATAAGATCGATATTTCAAATATTTTAAAATAAAGGAAATTTCCACGTATTAGATAAATATGACCATAAACACGTGTCGCAATGTTTTCCGAACAAGATTAATCTCGTGCATGATGCAAAGATAAAAATTCTCATATATATTGCATATTGCTAGTGTTTGTGCATTGTCTCGGTTTTATTTGTTCCTCATTATATAATTGTGTGAACAACGTCATGAAAATCGTGTTTACTTTACGCAAGATTAGGAAGTTGTCTACAAACAAACGTAGAGTGAAATTGTTGGATAGATAAGATAAGTTGCAGTTTATGTGATAACAAAATTCGGAAAACAAATTTTGTCATTTTACCATTAATTCCCAGAAGAATGTTTGAATTGTTATGACTAAGGCGTTAAACATTAACTTGAATAAATATAAATGATTTCTATCTAGTTCTTAATTAAAAATTATAAATATCACAGAATGAGTATGATTGTACTTGTGTCCTATACATATGTAATGTCTGGTTTGAGATGTGTTCTACGCAGATTTAGATTAAAAAAAACAGCGTGTGTGCCGAGCACACGTGTCAGAAGTGAAACTTCTTTGGCAAGACTCAAAGATACTGGTACGGTACGGACCATAGAAATCTAAATAACAAGACACTAGAAGTGGTAAGCGCGCGTGACCTTGTCGCCACTCAGGTGACTTTCACAACACCAGCGTGTTCGTCACTGTTCAGTTGCTCTGGAGACGTATGTGTATAAACATGGTGTGTTTCAGCATATCCCATTGCGGAAATTCTTCCACAAGTTGTAATTATACTAATAAAGGAATAATTTTTTTTCTTTATCGCCGTTATATATATCAGAACATTTATCCCCATTTTATAAATCTCTGCATGCAAAAACTAGAAATGTTGCAAAAGAAAAAGGTATTCGCTTCGTGTGGGTAAGGAATGGAAGGATTTTCACTCGTAAGGACGAGTATTCCCAATCTGTTCAGATAAAGAATTTCGAGTGTCTTGCAAAAATTCAATAAAGATTAAAAAAAAAAAATCAAACTAGACCTATTTTTTTCTGTATTAACATTCAATATTTACTATCAAAATTTTCGGGGTATGAAGACGAAATTGGATCACATAAGACTTATGTCACTACAAAACCACTACGAAGTAATAATTGGCACTGAAACATGGCTCGATAATTCTATATATGACAAAGAAGTTTTTAATGAAAATTACATATTGTATAGAAGAGATCGAGAATCTACAGAATCTTCAAAAATCAAAGGAGGTGGAGTTATTATAGCTGTATCCAAATCTATCCATTCTGTTCGATTTCGACACTTTGAAAGTCCCCACGAAGATCTTTGGGTATCACTTAGGTGTAAGATTAATGGTATGGTAAAAGATATTGTAATATGCGCGGTTTATATAGCACCGCCAGTGTGTCCCGATATTTTGAACTGTGTTTTAGATAATATCAATAATGTAATTCAATCTAATTCTAGTGAAGTTTTGGTAATTGGCGACTTTAACTTAGGTTTCATTGATTGGGAGTTAGAAGATGACTTATTACGTCCTTGTAATTATTCCAATATTTTAGGGACATCACTGATTGACTTTATGTCTCAAAATGATCTTATTCAATTTAACAGTATTAAAAATTTTAAACAACGGACGTTAGACTTAGTTTTTGGACGTTTTTGTAACATTAAAGTCTCAAAGGTTACTGTTCCCTTATCAAAACTAGATCCTTACCACCCCGCAATCTGTATAAAAATAGCTTCGATTACATGTAATTATTTGAGACACAAACCGCTTGAAATTCACAACTTTTTTAAAGCCGATTTCAGTGTTATTAACTCTGAACTGTCTAAAATTGAATGGGAACAGGAACTTTTGCCTTGTGATGATGTCAATATCATGGTTTCTAAATTTTATAAAATTATCTATAAAACTATTGATGCTCATGTACCCAAACGGATTATTAAAAGTAATAAATACCCAATTTGGTATACAACTGACCTTAAGAAACTAATATCTGAGAAGGAAAAAATTCGCAAGAGGCTAAAAATATATCACAATCCGAGGGACAAGCTAGAGGTAGGTATCTTAAACAAAAGGATAAGCGATCTAATTAAGATCCGTTACAAGGAATACATTTCTAGTATTGAGTCATCTATTATACAAAACCCTAAGAAATTTTGGGCGTTTATAAATAACCGAAAAAGTGGTTCATCAAATATTCCATCCGAAATGAAACTAGGCAATGTAACGTCTGATACGGGGCAGGGTATTTGCAAACTTTTCGCTTCTCATTTTGAGTCGATTTATTCCAAGAGTGATAAGAATTTTATTTCTGATACTGAGGACAAGTATCCCCAATTCTTTATCCACAATATCGCCTTGAGTCAGGACCATATAGCAAAATTACTCCAATCTCTTGATTCTAGTAAAGGTGCCGGGCCTGATGGTGTACCACCCTTGTTTATAACTAGAACATACACAAATCCGTCACTTCCTCTGAAAATTATATTTCAAAAATCTCTTGATTCTTCACTCTTTCCTAAACAATGGAAACTTGCTAATGTTATACCTATTCACAAAAAAGGAGATAAGAATGACACCAAAAATTACCGTCCTATATCTATATTGAACACGTTTTCTAAAGTATTTGAACGCTTGGTGCTTTCCACTATTATGCCATACTTCAATAATCTAATTAACGATTTTCAACACGGTTTTTGTAAAAACCGCTCAACGGTCTCAAACTTGCTACATTATGCTTTTTACATCTGCAATAATCTCGACAGTGGCAGTGAAGTAGATGCTGTATACACTGACTTTAGTAGTGCTTTCGATAGGGTGGATCATTTCACTCTCTTACAAAAATTAAAAAATTATGGATTCCACGGGCGTCTTTTGGATTGGTTTCGTTCTTATCTTCACAATAGAATACAAAGAGTTACCGTGGGGGGTTATACGTCCCATGAATTTGTTGCAACTTCTGGTGTCCCTCAGGGCTCGCATCTAGGCCCGGCCCTTTTCTTGATTTTTATTAATGATATTTCAGACTGTGTAAAATATAGTCAATGTGCAATTTTTGCAGATGATTTAAAATTGTACAGGACGGTAAATAGTTTAGCAGATGCATTTTTACTTCAACAAGACATAAATGCTGTTCATAAATGGTGTACTGATAATAGGATGGAAATTAATGTTGACAAGTGTTTACATATTAAATTCTCTAGAAAAATTAAAAAATTGAATTCAGATTATTACATTAACATGGAACTTATCAAGGAAGTATCTGTTGCTCGCGATTTGGGTGTATACTTTGACTCTAAACTTACTTTCTCACATCACTTTGAGGATATTATTTCAAAAGCATGGCGTATGTTGGGTTTTATCAAAAGGAATACTAAGGATTTTCACAGAACTGCGCCTTTGGTTATTTTATTCAATTCTCTCGTCCGCAGTGTGCTGGAATATGCTAGTGCAATATGGAACCCTCACTATCAACGACACATTGCACGAATAGAAAAAGTACAAAAGGCATTCACAAAATTTTTAGCTTTTAAGGATGCTCACATCAACTATAGGGCCCCATACAACGATAGGTTAGAGCATTTCAAACTTATTTCTTTGGAAAATCGTCGTCACCTTTTGGATCTTTATACTTTGCATAAAATCGTAAATGACAATCTAAACACCAATCTTTTAACTTATATTAATTTAACTGTTCCCCGTTCAATCCCACGTTATGCGATAGTTAATACCTTTTCTGCCTCTTCGTCTCGTACAAACTTAAAGAAGTATAGCCCCATGAACAGACTAATGCGTGCTTTCAATAAGATTAATATAAATAATGATGTTGACATCTTTCACGACTCATTTTGGTCCTTCAAGAATAAAATTATCAAAATTATCTCTATGGACACTGTTATTTAATTCCTGTAAAAATGTAATTGAATTCCTATAATTATTTTTGACAATATTGTTTTCACATTGCTCTATATCTGACATTTTTTTTCTGTGTATAATTATTTAAATTAAATACTTAATTCAATCCAATTCTCAAGTAATGCTGTATGTACCTATAATTAGTAGCCAATTTAGATTAAGACTTTATGTACGATTACTTATATAATGTTACAAATTGAGTTACTGTTGGTGCATCTATAAATAAATAAATAAATAAATAAATAAATATTTCATCGGTAAATATTTCTTTTTTAGAAATAATGCCGTTTTTCCTTAAAATTATAGAATATTTACAAGTATTACGAGTGTCACCATAGTAATCGAAATAACAATGAATGACACAGTCTACCATTCTTATTATCACGTTTAACACAAATTTCAACCTTATTTCTATGAGTTTATGTTCAAAGTTATATCTATTGAAAATTGACAACTTCTGTTGTAGAAAAGCCGAATTTTTTCGTATTGGAACAAAAAGAAACAAAACGTCTCATATACTTAGGGATGTTATTCTAAAATAAACCGTAAATTCGTTCGTTAGGATACATATTAAAAAGCTTAATTTAATATTTAAGTTAGTTTTCACTAAAATCAAGCTGTCCAATAAAAGGCATAGTTTACTTGTGTGTACTGTTTAGCTATCGGTTTAAATGTGTTGATTTTGGCGACAGCGGTTTTCATATGAATTATGACATTATAGCACTTCTATGTGTCTTGTTATTTAGATTTCTATGGTACGGACGGTATTGCAATTTACTCTCAACGCGCCTAACTAAAGAAGTTTCACTTCAAAAATAACGGATCAAACAGCAAATTTTTACTAATATTATAAAGCAGAAGAGTTTGTTTGAATGCGCTAATCACAAAAACTTCTGGTACAATTTGAAAAATTCATTCCGTGTTAGATAGCCCATTTATCGAGGAAGTCTATATGCTACATATCATCACGCTAAGACCAATAGGAACGGAGCCTAGTGGGTAAAACCGCGGGACACAGCTAGTAATCACAAACAAACGCACCGAAACAGTTCGTGCGCGTTGGCGGATGCGGGCACACCGGGCGAGTCCCGCGGCGTGCGGCACGTGAACTCCGAGTCGAAGTAGTACGCGTCGTCCGCGCGGGACACCGCCGGGCGGAACGGGGGCACCACCTAAAGGGATTTTTTTATACTTTTCACACATAGCTAGAGAATACAATCCCGGAATCCCGATTCTCGACCCTTTTCTGATCCCGAAAATCCCGAAAATACCGGGATTAGCCAAGTGGCTAATCCCGGTATTTTCGGGATTGATATAAACAGCTATTCTATTGTGCATTCTACGATCCGTTGCGCCTTAACTATGACCTAGCCTAGATTAGCATAAAATTATATAACGATAAAAAACAAACCTAAGGTATGATACGGATACGGACTATACTGGTACGGCCCTAATAATAGTAGACCTTAGAAGGGATTTTCCCACTTGGAATTTTTTTCAATAAGGTAATTCCGCTTCGCTTAAGGTAACTCCCCGACGCAGACGGGCTAACAGGGGAATCACCCAATCACCTCATATCAAAATATTGTTGCAGGGAAATTCCCCTTCGGATTCCCTGAACGAAAGAAATTCGAAATAGTGCTTTTGATTTATATATTTTTTATTTTATTTTAGTATTATTGCAACTAACAATATTAAAAACATTTTAGAACCCAATTCCCACATAAGGCTGATCCCGGGATTACCCATCAAATATCCCGTAATCCCGGGATTGAAAAACATGCTCGGGATTGTATTCTCTACACATAGCACGATCTGATGCCATACTAACGCCCAGGCACAGAGCAAACATCGATATTAATCACACAAATAGACTCCCACTTCATTAATCTGTCAGTCCTCGGATCACAGACACAATAGAAAATCTATTGTGTCTCGGCCCGATCGGGCCGCTCGGTGGTCAATGGGTTAATTCATTTACATATGACATACACTATGTTTTACAATATTGGATATGGTCATATGAGTACCATGGAAAAGTACAGATAACAATAAAAAAATATTAATTACGATCAGCACAGCTTCTGTTTAATGAAAAAATATATGAAGGTATACATTAGAACATATTAGATATGTAACAAAAATACCTTTTTTTACATACCTCTTTTTTCAAAAGTCCTTCCCAATCTATACTTGCAAAGAATTCATGGTTCTTAATGTCTTCTATACCATTTGGACCGGCTCCCAATCTTAAAAGTTAAATATTCTTCAGCATATTGAAACTAATTTATACTTTGTTAAAACATCAAATATCCAAAAAAATGTGTATATTAGAAAATAAAAAACGAACCTACCTGTTTTGTGGATTTCTCTTAAACAATGCACGCAATAAAGATTGTGCCTCCTCACTAAGGTTGGCTGGCATGCCAAGCTTAGCTTTTAGTATTTGTGTCATTGTTTCATGTCTGGTTGCACCATGAAAAGGAAGATTTCCTGTTAACATTTCAAACTGCAACAAAATTAAGAGATTATTTATGTTTCTGTTGATATAATGCTGCTGAAAAATCACAAAAAAAGCTGCGAAATCGCTATTTATTGAATATTTGTATTGAAGTTATATGCAGTTTGAATTGGTATAATATGCTTGTAATATGATAAGTTTGCAGTCTATGAGTCAAGACACACATTTGTGACAATGGATTTTGGGTTGGATTTTTATTAACTTAACTATAATGTGTATGAATGATGTTGATCTTCATTATGCACTTAATTAAAAAAACATAACAAATGATGGTTGCATTTTAAGCAAGTAACTTAACTTTTATGATCAAAAAATTTTAGACTACCTTCAAATTTTAATGGGTTTAAACAAACTGGATTTATATTACAATAAAATCTAATTAACAAGAAACTCAACATTCATATAAACAACAAAAAAATGTTGTGTGGTTTTAAGAAACCACGGTAAAAGTGAAACTGTTCGAACGGTTCCGAACACTGTCACACGAACACTGACGGTCTGTAGGTATACCTACTCGGCAGCCGCGATACACGCGACATGCGCTACACAGACCAAAAAGTTTGAGACGATGTAATAAAAGTTTCACTTTAACAAATACATACCATAAGGACTCCAAACGACCACCAATCGGCTGCAAAAGTGTGTCCCTTTCTATTAACTACCTCTGGTGCCATATATTCAACAGTGCCACAAAAACTATAAGCCTTGTCGCTACTCGGTGGGAGTTTGGACAGACCAAAATCTGTGAGAGCTATGTGACCGTCTGCGTCTAATAAAATATTCTCTGGCTTTAAATCCCTGTATATGATTCCCAATTTGTGCACATGTTCTAACGCTAATGCTAACTCTGCTAAATAGAATTTTACATCCTCTTCAGTGAACATTACCTTAAAATAATAAATAGTCATATTAATTTACATAACATCCATACTTCCATACTAATATTATAAATGCGAAAGTAACTCTGTCTGTCTGTCTGTTACTCAATCACGCCTAAACTACTGAACCAATTTGCATGAAATTTGGTATGGAGATATTTTGATACCTGAGAAAGGACATAGGCTACCTTTTATTGCGAAATATGTACCATGGGCGAAGCCAGGGCGGACCTCTAGTTTGAATATAAATTGAAATTATTTTACAACATAACCCAGGAATATTTAAGTACATGATAGCTGTTAGAGGAAAACAATCCTCAAAACAGACATGAATTATATATTTTTAGTTATTTACCTCTTTACTAAGTCTTGAAAATAGGTCACCACCACGTAAAAAATCTAATATTAAATATAATTTCCCAGCAGTTTGAAATGCATAATGTAGTTTAACAATAAACGGATGTCCCATTTCTACTAAAATATTTCTTTCCATCTTTGTTCTTTCACGATCTCTTACTTTTAAAGTTGCTTTCTTAAGTACCTGAAATGTAAGGACACAATTTAAAACTATTAATACAATTGCCTCAATTGAATTCATCTAAAAAATTAAACATACAGTAATTTTTTAGAAATTTTTAATTTTTTAAATATAAACAGATGCAAACTCAAGCTTTTTACAAAGCGATTTCACATACGTATAATATCTCAAAATTAGTATTACAATGAATAGAATGTGGGAAACTAAATCTTTTGTATTCATGTCCCGAATGAAATAACAATCATTGAAACAAAGTTCTTACCTTCATAGCATACAAAGTGCCAGCATCAGGCCCACTAACTTTACGCACTAAGAACACTTTCCCAAATGAACCTTCTCCAAGAACTTTGAGCAACTCAAACTGTGATGGATCTGCTTTTTCATGCCCTTCTTTGACGACATCTTGAAGTTCCACCTCCCGTTCAAAACTGAGATCACTGGTATTTGATATTGTAGATTCCAGGCTCTCTGTAGTAGAGGTCTGGCGAGACTCTGAATTCTCGACAACCATTGGAAGACTGTTTGCTGCCTGGGAGGCGATGCCGCGCTATAATATAAAAAAATCACGAATTGAAGATTCAAAATTGAACTAATGCTAATTCTTAATAACAGCACAGACGCTCGAGGGCACGTCATTAATTATAAAGAATACAAAGAGAACAATGCTATTATATCAACAGCGTAATAACGAATTAATAAGGAAACATGTTTTCAAACCATCCTTACGTGAATATAGATAAGAAGTAAAATTGGTAAAACAAATAGCAAGCCTGTTTATTTAAAATATGAGTTGATAATTCGTGCACTATATATTTGTTATTCAGAATTATTCCACGGTATTATGCACAAAAGGGCGTTTCAATGTGTAATGTAAATAATACCCAAACTGAAGGCCAGTGAAATCAAACGATATTCACAGATGTGACACAGCTCAGGAATGACTAATCGAGAAGTAATACTTAAAATGTGGGTAATTAAATAATCAGAATATACAAACAAAACAAATTCTATAGTTAATTACCGAGACATCTCCAACATTTTGCATGCGCCAAGGATCTGTGGCATTTGCCAAAGGCATAGCTTTTAGCTTAATATAACACACATTCAGTAAAATAAAATTATCATAAAAAATGTTCAGTTCTACATTTACGGAATGCACTATCAGTTTTTATTAAAGTCATTCATTAGAATTCGATAAAATGATAGGAATGCAAAAAGTCTTCACAGATAGCCAAATAAAAAATTCGTAATCACTGCCTCAGATTGTATTACTACCACAGATTACTACACGCAACAGATAAGAAAAAAGTGTAGATTAAAAAAAGCTACCATAGACACAAGTTGTTTGTTCAAATTTGAAACCGTCTTAGAAAAAAATAATCTTCTAATGACTAATCAATATATAAATGTTTATGTAAATCCTTATAAAATATCCTGTAAGCTTGTTATGAAACTCTATTTACCAAATATGCGATATATTTTTGTGTATAAACTGTGCTATGTTTGACCATAAGATGGCTTAAAAAAATATTAACATTTGTGTTAACATTCAAATTGATATTCAAATACAAAAAGAATACAAATATTAACTTTATAAAGGTAATAATATAATACTCCTAGATATTATATTTATAAGATGTTGGCAACTATTATAAGTCTGTATTTCGAACTGTCATTATCGCAATTTTATGTAATCTGTAATTATTTAAGAATATAGGTGGCAATTTCAAATTGGAATGCTACAATTTTAATGTACCTATATTTAAGATAGTTAAATAAGAAAAAACGATTTCGAATAGATCAATAGAATATTATGTATGAGAATTTGTACTTATTGTTTCATGCTGTTTATATTTTAAAAGTTTATTATGATAGAAATACTAGTACTCTAAGTATATCCTAATTTTTACTAAAATCGAAATTTATAGATACAATACGGATACAATTTACATGACGTTATATTCATAACAATATTGCTGATGAACCCACAAAAGGTATAGGATACGGTAACGTTTCTGTTTAAAAATATAGCATACTAATTCACAATAATATTATGTCTATGTTGAACTTATTTAAATAAAATTTACCTGAGTATAGGCACAAGAATATAAATAGGTACAGGTAGTAGGTAGCGATTTTTAATTAGATATACTCCTATACTTATTAACTACTAACTAGGTACATTAAATTTTGCTCTAATTTTTATATAAAAATCATCTTATTCTGGAATTTTCAGACAAAAAACACGAAACAAGATGCTAAAGACCCAGTAGATAATATTGCTTTTAAAATATTAGGTGATTTTGGAAAATGGCAATTGAAAATAAGCATTTTGATGGCTTTACTTAAGCTACCGATGGCGTGGTATCAACTAAATATTTTGTTTCTTGCTCCTCCTCAAAATTTTTGGTGTGCGAAACCAAAAATTTGTAATCGTTATTCAGATGACGAATGGCGCCAGATTTGTTCACCAGTAAGTTAAACTAAATGATGCAATTTTATTAATAATCATGGATTTTAATTGTTCGATGATACGCGGGATCGAACCTGCGTCCTTCGACATACCCTGGTGAGTGCCGACCGCCTGACCGCAATTGGGACCATTGGGTAGTACTATTATATTATATTCTGCACCATTGGTAGCCAAAAATTCATAAGGCTTATTGAATAAATTATTTATACACTTAAAATTTCATGTACCTATTAATTTATGTTGCTATCTATTAGCACAGACTAATAATAATATACTACGTATACAACTATTAGACATCAGTGCTTCATGTGCAGTAAATATTTTATTGTTAATAAAAAAAAGTGGCCTGCAATTAGTCATGCAAAATTGCCGATATCTTCTTAATCCGAGTTTCCCTGCATGAACATTATAATATATTATGTATATAAAAATAGCAGCTAAATGCAATGAACAATTCGTCTTTTTTGCGTTATATTTTCCCCTTTGGTCACATTTCCTGTTACTATCGTCATTAAATTTCTAGTTTAGGTGTATAAGCGTTTATTCATCAAGTACACAGTATAATTTTTGTTTATTATTTTTCTATAGCTTAATCAAGAGCATCCATGTCTTATTTTCGATCCGGATATACTTGCAGTAGCACCCATGATTGATAGATCACTGGTGCCTTTAGTACATTGTAAGAAATTTGTGTATGATACATCTGTATTCAGCCGAACTATAACATCTGAATGGAACTTAGTATGTTCTAAGCATTGGTTGATACACGTAAGTATAAGTAGTTAATTAAAATAATTTGAGTTAGTTATGAGCTTATTTTCTTTATTTATCTGTAGCCCAAAGCAAGGCTACAAACTGATCAAAAAATAAGTAGGTATAAGATAGTGGAAGTAGAGATATTATGTTCATTGCGAATGGCTGTGGGTAAAATGTAAATAAAACTTCGAAATTGTTTCCATTAATTCTAATCTTAATGATCTAACATACTATTATAATAAAGACATAATACTATTCTAATAAATATGAAGAGTATGTTTGTATGGTTGGATAAAACCGCAAATATCAGGAACTGCTGCTCCGAAATAAAATTTTTGTGATATTATCATCTTTATCGATAAAGAATGGCATTATTTTATCGAGGAGAAATTAATTCAAATGTGAGTTGAACTACAGGGCTAATCGCTATATCCCAGAATAGTAAATAGTTACTTACCATATGCCAACGCTCCCACGATTGTTAGGTATGCATTGTAAATAAATATTTTATACGTCCTCAATATTGCAATGTTATGCAATAAGATAATTTTTCAAGTATTATTTTTCCCTTGATATATTTTTTTCTAGTTCACCCAAGCGGTTATGATGTGGGGTACAGTAGTTGGTGGGATATTATTCCCGATATGGGGTGATAAATATGGCCGAAAAAACCCACTCATGTTTGGTATACTTTTGCAATTTGTGGCTGGCTTTCTCACATGTGTTGTGAGGCAATACTGGATGTTCATGATATTTTGGTTCATTTTGGCTGTAGCGACCGGCGGATTGGGGATTATTTCGTTTGTCGTGTGCATGGAGGTTGTAATTTTCAGTTATTTTTAAATTCGATGTAGTGTAATTTATGTATTTAGCTCGAGGCTAAACGTTTATAGACTAAAGATAATGTTATTACTAAAATTCATTTCTACATTTCAAAATAGGTATAGTTATGTAGGTAAACGAATGAAGGTGCATCCACCTTCATGGTACAGTGGTAAGTGCGTAGAACCGAGGGGTCCTGGATTCGATTTATAATGCCAAATCAGCTGTGAACTGCATGCATTCCATACTCTTACACCAATTAGCTAACTAGATAGTTATATATTCTAAGCCACTATACTATAATTAATACTTCCATAGGTCGTAGGCGGTAAATGGCGGACAATCATTCCAATTTTCTACCAACTACCTTTCGGACTGGGTAACACTGTGTTAGCATTACTTGCCTATTGGATAAGAGATTGGCGATATTTGGAATTTGCCTTATCTTGCCTTACTTCCCTGTTCCTTTTGTACTATTTTGTAATGGAAGAGTCGCCTCGATGGCTGCTAGCTACAGGGCAGCTAGAAAAGGCGTGTGGTTAGTTCCTTATCAATAATAGAACTGTCCGAATTGAACAGACACAATACCTTTTACATCTTTACAATAAATAAATATTTGTTAATGTCTATTTCTTTCAAGTGCCTTGTGCCTAATAAAAACCAACAAGTTCTTGTGGAATTTCAATAAATTTAAATCTTCACTAAACTGCAGTTAGATTAACAGCTGTGTACTTCACACGAAATACTGAAATATAATTTTCTAAATGTAGTGCTGACGCAGACGTAATAAAGTTTTATGTTCCATTAGTCTAAACCTAGGTAGGTATGTCATACATATTTAAATGGAAATTACAAAACTATACAAGTACCTAATACAATATGCATTTAATATGCAGCCGGCAACAGTCTAAAATAGTCATAATAATTATATTGTCTAAATTTACATATTGATTATTTCAGTTGTTCTTGAGAAGGCTGCAAAGTTTAATGGCAGAGAAAATGACTTTAAAAACGCAAAGCGAACTCTTCTCAAATTGGGAACGAATAAAAGACATAATCCGGGATTTTTTGCTTTTATCAAATCGAGGAATATGAGAATGAAAACTTTACTATTGTCCGTAAATTGGTAATATTTTTTAGATACCGACATGATTTATGATATTAGATGTGATATAGGTACATGATTTTGAATTACATACTGTTAATTCCTACCATGGACCAATATACTCTGATTCCTACATATTACTTGTTCTGTGATTCCTACTGTAAACGGTGACCTTTTCGCTCGATTACTCAATATACCTACCTACTCTCTTCTCTCAATGTTCTTGCAAAGTAGTAATTCTTTCTATTTAATTTTCTTAATTAATATTATGTAAAAAGAATAGGTAAACTAGGTACCTATATCATTATTTTAAACAATTAGTATCTACATGTGATATACATTCTACATGCAATTGTGATGTTTATCGTATCCACGATACATACATCAAGAGTAATGATTCTAAATAATATTATGTTCTAGGATACAGATAACATACAAATATAAACCAGTTAGTTTAGTTGTTTTTTATTAATGTAATACCTAATAATATTATATTTGTCTGATGACTGGTTGTTTCAACCGGACTAAACGTTTTTTTTTTTATAAATGTATTATTGCATTTTTTGTATCTATAACGAAGTTTTTTTAAATTTACATTTTTCAGGTTTTGCACTGGACTAGCCTTTTTCACATTCTCGCAATACCTCGGTTATATAGCCACAAATCTTTATCTTATGATATTTTTGAGTGGTCTTATTGCTCTACCTGGGTGTATGTTATGTCTCTGTATAATAATGAGATATGGACGAAAAACAACTGTTTGGATATTTCAAATAATAACGTCCATTTGTTTCTTGATTATTCTTTTTATACCGAAGGAAATGTACGCCGAAGATTGGCCTCGATTGATCGTGGCTGGAATAGGATTCGCTAGTTTATCGGTAAACGTTATTTATTCAGAGACTTTTAAAACTTAATCCGTAATTCAATCTACTCAGATCACTAGGTATTATTTAGATAGTATGATTGGTGAATACATTATTGCATATAACCTTGACATTGTTGAAGTTTTCAAATAAGTAGGTACTCCATAGTTTAAAGGTCAAGTATTCAATACACTATTAAAACGAATGACATCAATTGATAAAAAAATAAGGAAACATATCCTGCTTTTATTGCCAATAAGGTAATACAGTTGATATCTTTTAAAAAATCGTGTTATGTTACAAGTAGGTACATACCTACATAATAATGTTTTATGCTTTCGTCAATCAAGTTGAATTCTTACAAAATCCGTAATTCTAAAATTGGACTTTTTCAGTTTCCTTGTAAGTACTTAGGTATTCCTCCATTTTATTTTTTTTAATTTAAAATTTTCGTTACAATAGGGAACAGTACCAGCTCTATATTTGTACTCTGGGGAATTATTTCCAACTCTTGGCCGGAATGCGGGGGTCGGGGGTGTGACAACCTTCGCTCGAATCGCTTCTATGATAGCCCCAGGGGTGGTCAGCCTGGATGAGATTAAATCTGATTTACCACTAATTATACTTGCTGTGATGTCGTTTTGTCAATTAGCACTTCTTGTGCCCTTGCCAGAAACAAAGGATCACCCATTGCCAGACACGTTGGAAGAAGCGGAACGGTTTTTTAAATTAGTATGTGCATATCGCGTAAAAGCTAGTTTTTCATATTTAGCTCAAGGTTACTGTCGAAATAAGGCAATAATTCATATTTCCATGCTACAAAAGTGCTTACAATGCGACTACAGGTAAATTAGCTTGGAGAAATTTTTGCATATGTAGTGGTGTGTATGTTACGGCTAAAGGTAGGTGAGAACATAAACTTAAGATTAGCCGGCTAAACTTAGGTTTATTTTCGACGAGGTGTTAATGTTAGTTTGTTCTATCTTTAGCCGGCTAAACTTAAGTGTAACCGCAGGCCCGTGGCTAAAAATGTCGGGGTGGGTAGATTTGGTTACTATAATACATGTAAGGAACAGGGCGAGTGTTTTCTGGCACTTCGCCGGCTGCTGCCGCAGCACGCTCGCTGCGCTCGCTCGGCTCGTGCGGGTCTTAAGAGTTCTAACCTAACCTAACCTAGCCACCAGCTTTCTGCCCTGAGTCGGGGTGGGTAGATTTGGTTACTATAATACATGTAAGGAACAGGGCGAGTGTTTTCTGGCACTGTGCGGGCCCCTCAAGCCCTCCACCGGCCCGGCGCTAACCAAATCTACCCACCCCGACATTTTTAGCCACGGGCCTGCGGTTACACTTAAGTTTAGCCGGCTAAAGATAGAACAAACTAACATTAACACCTCGTCGAAAATAAACCTAAGTTTAGCCGGCTAATCTTAAGTTTATGTTCTCACCTACCTTTAGCCGTGACATGTATATTACTCAGATCTTAGAGCGCGTTTCCACTATATCGTTCTGGCCTATACAAAAATGTTTCGATATCCTAACATTACTATTTAATTTTATACTTATTCCTAGCAACACTTTTGTTTTCAATAAAAACAAGTTTTTATTTGAAAGAAAATGGTTTTGACTTTATAAAAAAAAATATATCATTCAATTTTACGTCCTTGAGCAAACGACAAGGCGACTACCGTGAAACAATAAAATATCGTGTCCATAATAATTTGTTTCATAATTAATATTTGACCATAATAATTACGAAACAAAACAAATAAATAAATCGTCACTTGATAGTGGAAAGTGGAAACACGCACAAAACCAGAATAAACCAGTTTACGCTGTCCGCAGGTGCCACGTGCAGTCGTTTGGTAACGTTAGAACATAAAGCACATTTCATTCAAAAATTATAATTATTATGTACGTAGTTTAATTGATAAATTTTGTATTTGTTGATTGTTGTTATTATTTGATATTATTGTTATAATATTTGTTGAAGTGAATTACATGTCCCGCAGCCGGAGGCCCCAAATGAAAACTCAGATGTACTTAAAAACTACATTTAATAGCTAAAATGAGACTTTTACACCCATGTCTGCACGATGCAGACCGGAGTTAAAGAATGAATTTATACAGTTTAATAATTATAAAGACGTAAGCTTGGATGCTAACTAAGGGAAATCGCATCCACATTCTATTCCCGTGCGAACGGCGTATTCAGCAGTTTTGTATGAAGGCAGGGCCATAACTAGTGTTTAATTTGTGTGTAAGTGTTGTAACTTTATATTGTTAATTCAATATGGCTCCAGTGTTAAAACATGGTCGAGGCAAGCCTTTGACTTCTCAAACTAAAGAATTAAACTTTAAATGTCGTTTCTTTTTCAGGTTAGTAAATTTTTCATTTTAGTAACATTGTTAATGTAAAAGTTATATGTATGTTAAATGTGCAAATATTAAAATAAAGTCTCATCTTTTTCAGAGGAGAAACACATATAGTTTAATTTAAAATCCCTTATACATATATACAGGGTTACTTGTAAAACACCGGCAACCTCGCAGGACAAGATAGCTAACATCATAAGTAACAACATTTCGACTTTTGATAATTTGTTAGATTTTATTTTCACACAAAAATAAATATTCATTTAATTTTCCGTCTGAATATTATAAACTCTACGCCTCCCAAAAATTACGTAAACAAAAAGCGAACGAGAGGGGGAAGGGGGCGTCGCGTCGTCCATCCGATAATTAATAGAACATAGACTTACAAATGTAAGGAGAGTACAATAAAAGTTTAAAAAATCATTTAAAAATAATTTATTGCGTTATGCCAAAAGTCGTAGAACAAATGTTGTTACTTATGATGTTAGCTATCTTGTCCTGCGAGGTTGCTGGTGTTTTACAAGTAACCCTGTATAAAATAAAAACTAAAAATAAAATGTTGTTTTATTTTATTTGCTGACCATACACTACTACAAACGCAAAAATTTCTCCAAGCTAATTTACCTGTAGTCACTGACTGTACCCATTTAATTACCCGAATTTTAGTTGAATAGTATTTACGCCACTATCGCGAAATCGAAGAATATTTTATGACGTCTAAGAGCCCCCGCAGACCACAGACTTTTTATCGGCAGATAGTTTGGTCGGGCTCTTAATCAGTACGCAGATGTAAGCAAATGCGCACACTATGACGATTAGGTATCGGCCGATAAACAAGTTTGATGGGCTTCCCGATTCAATTCAAACTATACTGTCGGCAAACTATCGGCCGACTGTATAATCAGTATTGGCTCCCTACCACACGCGCAAACACGACGATTTTTTAGTCGGCCGACTAGGCCAATAGTTCAGTTCGCTCCGAGCTTTGACAGCGAATGGTCAACCGCGCGTGTTTTGTAAAATGGCGTCGCTCAATTCTCAGTCGCTTATTTCGGAATTTTCGATCGTAACTTTGATCGAGGAAGTCGAAAAACGCCCTCCACTTTATAAGAAAGACTTAAAAGAGTAGGTACTCTGTATTTGACAAGTTGGTTGAAGCTAGTTATGCTCATTCGATAAAAGGCGAAAATTTTTTCGGGTAATGGAGTAATTTGGAATGCATAGTGTAAAATTTTCCATTTTAATCTATCACTAAAGATAGGATGCACCCAATACTCTCGGGCTCTCTTTTTAATTTTCCTCCTCCGGTGTATGAGAGCAATAATAACAATTCTATACAATGTTTTATTAATTTTCATTGTGCGGTGCGACCACTCTTTTCAACAGTTGGTTAGAAACTAGCAAATAGTCGGCAGACTGTTGGATAGTTTGCGCACTCATAACCGACTGAACTGTTTAGTTGGCTCGGTGTGCGTACTAGCAGGCCAACCCGACTAAACTATCGGCCGATAAAAAGTCTGTGGTCTGCGGGGGCTCTAAGATTTTAGTATGCAAGTTATAAGGATTTTTTTTTATAATACATAAATAATTTGTTTTCAGGAAAACCAACATCATGGAAAAGAAAAGAAAACACCAGGAAATGCATAATGTACTATTTATTTCTAATAACACATTAAATGGTTAATATATATTATATGTATATCTTAAAACAGTCAGAAGATTTATAAAAGTACATAATATTGTAAGGATTTTATAATTTTCAGGCTTTTAATTATTTATGTATCTTATAATCCTATAGGTTATAAAATTACGACATCAAACTACGAGATCTCTCAACCGAAGTTGTAATTTTTAATTTTAACTTTTTCAGGTTTACAGAAATCGAAAATATTTTTTCTTATAGTTATATACCTAAATGTGTTGACAAAATATTATGCTAAAATATTAAATACAAAATATGAAAATGTTGACAAAATATTATGCTAAAATATTAAATAATAAATTGAGTCAATATCGATAAAATAAATAAAATGGGCGCTCACGAGCGCTTTTTCATGCAACTGATTTTAATATCGCGGATTGTTACAAAATGAAATGAATTGGTGTAAACCGCGAATCCACTCCAAAATTAATTTATAATAGAACTTTCTTATTTTGACAGTACCTACACGGTTTTGTAACCGTTGTGTGCATCTCTAGCCATTCTGCAGTTTACCACTTCTGGGAAAAAATCGTAATGCGGCCTGAGCCTTATAGTTTAAAATAATACATGAAGACACAACCTTATCATTATATTTTAACCATAGCCAATATTTTTGGTGACATGTGAATAATGTAAATACTTAAAATATATAATTAATTTGTTTAAATTGTACTTCCCATTTTAGAACAATATTTGTTTTTATATAAAAATACAGATTCTAAATTTTTCAAAAAGTATTGTGCATAAGCTTAACTCTTTCATTCAACTAAAATAGTAAAATGCAAGATTGGACTAGTAACTATACATATTTACAGTCCTAAAGTAGTATTTATTATAATAATTGTACTGTTAAAAATGCACAAAGAAATGCAGACAAAGATATGATCTAATCTTTTTTACTGTTTGAAGCTTGCTTCTTTATGTTTTCTATTCTATGCAGTAGAGTTGGATGTGAATGATACCACGAAGAATAGAGTTTGTCATAGATAGGATAGTCTAAATTGTCCTTCCCTAACTTAATAAGTGAAGATTTCAATTCATTTGCATAATTTAAGCCTACGGCAAAGTTATCTGCTTCAAATTCGAACTTACGTGAGAGAGCTGTAGCAAAGAATGATAAAAGGGAATTGTATGGTGCCAAAATCAACTGTAAAACTACAATCAAGCCAATTATAATAGGTTCTTGACCTGACGAGAAACCTAATGTTGTGTATAACAGAGAATTCTTAAAAAGTAATCCAAAAGCACTAAATAATAACAAGAGATTTACTTCAGTTAGGGCAATTGATTTATAAATATGACTACATTTCCAGTGGCCCAGTTCGTGAGCTAAAACACCTAAAATCTCATTATCCGTGCAACCTGTTGTAACATTCTTTGTTTCATCATATTTTTCAAGCAATGTGTCAAATAAAACTATCCTTTTCTCACCAAATAGACCACTGAAGTATGCATTACTGTGGACTGAACGTTTGGAACCTTCAAGAATGTATACCTGAGACAGTGGGAATGATAGTTTTGAAGCCAAACTTTCAATGCCAGATCTTAGTGGACCATCAGGTAGAGGCTCAAATTTATCAAATATAGGAGCTATTACTGATGGATATATAGTGAGCAAGAACAATGATACAACTGTAGTAAATAGCCACAACCAGACGATGAACATGTTGCCTCCTAACATTATTATGTATATAGCTACTGAAATTATAGGTAATGTTATAACCAAACTCAGCGCTAAACTCTTCATTTGGTCCTTTATAAAGAACCCAATGGTTTGTTTGTTGAAACCATGCTTCTCCTCAAGTACAAATGTTGCATAAATTGTAAATGGTAGATTCACAAGGAAATTGAATAATGTTACAAATGTCATGAAGATGCAACTTACAAGTATTTCTTGGTCAGCATTTATACTGAAAATAGCTGCAATGTTTTCAGATTTAGCCCAAGCCGTGTACACCCATCTATTGTACAGGATTACAGTGGTTAATGCTATACTATAAAACTCCTTAGCGATTTTAAACTGAGATTTATCAATTCCATACACACGGGCTTTCTTGAATGAATCTTCATTTAGCATTTCTTTTAAATCCTCCGGTATAGTATTGTTTGTTTTATATATTTTTAGCTGCAACAAAATTAAATTGGATTGAGAAATTACATATGCTCTATTCAGAGTGTGGTTGAAAATTTTATTTATCATCTGTTCAATTATTTAATATCAGATAAAGCATTTAGTATTTAGTTTAGTAAATTATATGCATGTAGTATATTTTTTTTCCTCTGTCAGTTAATTACTGACTACTTTAATTGTTGCATACACATAAAATAGTAATGAAATAATAAATTATACCTGACGCAAAGATAAGTACTGCTCCCATAGATATTCAGCCCATATAAACACTAAAATGAGTAGTAATAACAAATCTTCATTAAACATGATGAAAGCCGGTGTAGTGAGCAGGTATTAATTTGTAATTGAATGCACCTCGAATGCACTCTTTTTAGGATACAGTGTATTCTACAAACTTTGACATTGACTGTAATCCCGAATCCGTCGATGCCGATTGCCGGAAAGTGTGAAATGAAATGTGAAGTGTGAAGTGTGAACGCCGGAAAATGTCATCAAGACACCATAGACAATTTAGATTTATTTTAAAGCAAATTTCCACTGATTGCGTATTTATTTTGATAATATTTATAGCTTATTTACATGATAATTTATCAAATAAAAAAATACAAGAATTTAAGAAGAAATATGGAAAAATTCTGTGAAAAAATTAGAATTGAGATCGACAGCTTTAATTAATTTAGTTTTTCTGCATTGCCAGTATTTGAGGATTCAAAAGTTTAAAATATAGAATAGCACGTCAAAATAAATCATTGATATACCTAGGTATACGGTACACCACACACACTGTTCTGTGACCTACACGCTTAACCTACACGTGGTTTCTTTAAAATAATTACGTATGATTTTAAATTTGAATTAACTGGCTGCTCATCGCGCCGCTTTCTCCTGGCTAGACTTCTTAATTTCAGTTTTTCAAAAATTTTAAAGTTATCATCACTACATAATAATAATTAATAAGCGAATGTGGTTAAATGCAAGAGACCGACGATCAATCGTTAAAAGTCATTGAATTAAATGAATCTATACATCTATACATCTATACAAATATTATAAAGAGGAAAGGTTTGATTTTTTGTTTGTTTGTTTGTTTGTATGAATTGAATAGGCTCCGAAACTACTTGGCAGATTTGAAAAATTCTTTCACTGTTGGAAAGCTACATCATTTCTGAGTGACATAGGCTAGGTTTTATCCCGGAAATCCCACGGGAACGGGAACTATGCGGGTTTTTTGTTGAAAACGCGGGCGAAGCCGCAGGCGGAAAGCTAGTATAATATAAAATTCGACTACCTCACACAGAAGCATTTAGTTTAACACGTTTTGATACTTACACACATAAATAACCCCCCGAGGAGAAAGCAATCAATGTTACATGAACTATAAGGGGTATTTTTCATATAAATAGCTGATGAGACGACCAATACGGCAGTGCAAACTCCACGATCTAGTAATAATCACATTCAAATATGGCTTTTCTTTCATACAAATTTTCCTTAGTTATTTTAGTAATTATTTTATTAACAGTTATTAAATGCTATGCAGAAGAAAATTGTGAGACAATTCCTTCCGAAATACACGTTACGAAAGGTAAATATTGTGCAATTAGCGATTATGAATGTAACGTAGTAATTATTAATTATATTTTGTAAGTAGTACATTATATTTTGATTGCTTTACATAAAAATATATTAAAATTTTACAGAGGAATACGACGACATGGGTAGTCTAATAAGATCGTGCAGTGGTGAAGTTAGCGTAAATAAATGCGAAGGTATATGCAACAGTCAAGTGCAACCATCGGTCGTTACACCAACAGGGTTTTTAAAGGTATAAGACATAAGAGATGAAGTTTTTTTTTATTACTATAGGATAATGATATTTTCTATGGTTCATTCATTTTATATCTTTACAGGAATGTTTTTGCTGCAAGGAGAATTACTTAAGAGAACGTTTAGTCACATTGACCCATTGTTATGATCCTGATGGCCTCCGCTTCGAAGACGAGGATCGTGCAGTGATGGAAGTGCGGCTTCGGGAACCTGCAGAATGCAAATGTTATAAATGTGGAGATTTCAGTCGATAAATAATAAATAGATAAATAAATTTGACGTGTACCCTATGTGATGAAAATATGAATGCTTTTGATTTATAGGTGATTTAAATATGTTGGAAAGTATTGGTCAATACCTTTTGTAAATAATAACTTGTAGGCATACTGTATTTTGTAATATTTGGTGGAAAATAATAAAGAACATTTAATTAATGCACATTTTAGCTCTTTTATTACTTATGAACCTGTTCTGTGGCATGAACTCTCTAGTATATGTTCAGTTTATACATGAACCGATTTGAAATAAGATACGTAAATTCTGGGAAATATTTTATGAAAAATATAATTAAGAGGCAAAAGAATTTACTGTAATACTCTACTGGAAACTTTTTTACTCAGTAAAATAAAAGGTGGTTGGTAATGGTACGAGGTACGAGTGTGAAAAGTGTTAATTATTATAGGCTCCTATTTACAATCCATCCTATATAAGCTCGATTCACAAAAAAAAATCAAACTTCAATCAATCTAGATCAGATAGATACAAGATAATAGAGTCATCACTCATAAATAATAGTGAAATATCTCGAATTTATATCTTTAAGCTGTAAATTTTCGCCATTTGCAAAGGAATCAAAACCTACAGGGTAGATACTTCCCATGGACATAGAATCTTGTCTAATGTAAAATTTGTTAAAGTATAAATTTACATAATATACAACATAATTATAGAATACATAATAGTAGTTAGCAAAACGCTAATATAATATAAAAAATCAGGCTTATATGGAAACCTGGGTGCGAGAGTCCTACTCGCACTTGGCCGGTTTTTTAAAGAGTAAATGCTATGCAATATGGATGTATAGGTGATAGGCCCTAATACAATTGTAACAATTTTTTTTTCTGTTTAGTTTGTTAATATCTCATTGTCTGTTTCTATGCGAGTCAATAACGTAACAAATTTTGACAAAATTAAAATTGTTATGGGCTAAAAATAAATATATGGAGTGGGTATTCATACTGCATATCCAAACATGGTTGCAACCATGTTGCAACTATGGGATAAAAAATATATTCGCAAATATACATATAATTAATTGAATTGGTTTTAATTGAATTAAATGAGATCTTGATATTTTATTGGATAGGTCTTTAAGAATGAAATACTTAGAGGTTTCTTAGTAGGTTTTTGCTAAAATAAGCAGTTGACGTAATTTTCACATTCAGAGTAGT
Organism: Colias eurytheme; assembly: GCF_061535395.1. Taxonomy (NCBI): domain Eukaryota; kingdom Metazoa; phylum Arthropoda; class Insecta; order Lepidoptera; family Pieridae; genus Colias; species Colias eurytheme. Next base: position 9,443,606 of record NC_142993.1, on the reverse strand, counting down.
AAAAATGTTGTACTTATAATTTATTTATAAGTAACTATAACTACAGCCCTTTATTCGAAAATCTACGAAGTACAAAAATTTGTAGCCCATGCGAGACAAGGCACTGGCGGAAAGCTAGCTTACAATAAATTTTATAACTCAGCTTGACGTATTCTTCAGATTACTTGGTGTTTCTATTTGAGTGCATTTATATTTCTCTGGTAGGATTTAGTCCAGTTTTCACGGCACTCTTCTCATTTGATTTATCACGTTCGTTTGAAAGATATTACCCAATATAATAAGTTACTCTATGTTTTAATCCAACGACGTGTTTTAACCTTATTGAAACCAATTAGCTCTTATGGTCGATGCAATAAAAATACAGGGTATAATTTTTACGGATTCAAGGCGGTTCGATTCCCGGTGTGACAAGCAAATTTTCTAAAATCATTGAATGCAATTTTCTTACTTTCCAAAATAATGGAATATTTCTTGTAAGTTGTTGAAGTGAAAACTTCTTTAGCGCCGTTGGGTATAAAATCTTCAAAATCTTAAACTCGCGTCAGGACACGTGGCCTGATCGAAAAAGCGTAAGACGGATGTTTGTTTTTTTAAGCCCTTATATTCCATGCGTAAGACGGATACCATTCCAAAATATCAAACATGCTGAACGTTAATAATCAAGTTTTCACTTCTGCCGGCACTCCCCCAGTGCAACCCGTCTTTTTTTTCTATCTAGGAGTATTAAGGATACTTTCCCATCAGGTAGGTAGGTACTAATAAAAATCTTCATTTCCAAAATTCGAAATCAATAAGCAATGTATTTTCATTGCTTAAACTGTACTTACATTACTGTACAATGTATGTTTTAAGAAAATACGAAATGTTAGAAAGTATTTTTTAGAGGAACCATTTTTAAAGGAAACTAACTACGTACCAGATAATTAAGTAGTGAAGAAACAAATATAAATAAAAATATTATAATATTATAGTGCAAAAAGCTTAATATTTATCGTTACAATAAATAGCCATTAAGCTCCTTTGTCTCCCCAGTCGGGAGTGCGTGTTGTTCCTGCTGGATACAAGTCGGGTAAAATGATTTTAATGTTTTTCGTAGACGATGAGTCTTCGTTGTACAAGCTGAAATCCCATATAAGCGGCTGAACTTTCCAACATATTTCACAAACCAAACGTTTTCCACCGAGGAACAACAGCTCCTAAAAATGTTTAAAATGCAATACTTTTGCTCTTGCTTAATTCTTCTTTCAGCTTGCTACTTACACGAAAAAAAAGTTAGCGGTCAAGAAGTTCAACTGCCACCAGGTATAATGCAATAAAAATATTTAGCGTAGCATAGAGCATGTTATAAATGGTCGTAAATTAATGAGATTTTGTAAATTCGTATTATAATTTAATATTTCAGGACAAGAGTGCCAAATGACACCGGTTATACACGTGTTGCAACATCCTGGTTGCGTTCCCAAGCCAATTCCCTCATATGCCTGTATAGGAAAATGTACTAGTTATGTTCAGGTTTGTATTGTGGCTTCTCTTCAGTCAATACCTGTTTACATTATTAACATGGGGGTCTTTAAGCGAAGAGTGAACCGGTACATACTAGGGAAGCGCGTACCATCTTAGACCACATCTTAGCTTTCCATCACGCGAGATTGTGGTCAAGTGCTTCCCTATCTGGATTAAAAAAAAAGACGTGTGGCGCTCGTGGACTGCCGCGGTAAAGCTATTGCATGCTATGCCTTCAAGCCACACCTCCGTGCCCGTCGGAGTGGGGAGCGTGAGGTTTTTTCATTACGGAATTTCTGGATTCGGTCCCCGCGCTCAATGCCCGCGATAGAAGCTATGCAATAGCTTAAAAAATAATAATTCATAATGAAACAATATTTAACAGGTATCAGGAAGCAAAATTTGGCAAATGGAACGGTCGTGCAATTGTTGTCAGGAGTCGGGAGAGCGAGAAGCAACTGTAATTCTTTTCTGCCCCAAAGCTAAGAGCGAAGAGAAAAGGTTCAGAAAGGTAAATACGTTGCAGTTAATGCTTATGAATTATATTTTAAACTATACGGTCTGTTTTATAATATGAATGTATGAATTTCAAAATATAAGCTAGGAACACAAGGCACGGCACCTATGCACGGCACTCAATTGATATAAAAAAAAAAACATTCAGATTAACCGTCGTTTAATAGAAAATTTAATAGAATAATGTTGTTATCATTATTTTATTTAAATAATGATTTGATTTTTGTTTCAGGTCACTACTAAGGCTCCTCTAGAATGCATGTGCCGTCCGTGTGGAAGTATCGAAGAAAGCGCTATTATTCCTCAAGAAATTGCTGGTTATGCTGATGACTCTCTTTTAAGTAGTCAATTCAGAAAAAACTTTTAATTTTTACTAACTTCCTATTTCGCCACTATAGTTAGGAACGACCTTTTGTATATTGTTAAATATCTTTGAAAATAAAAGCTATTGACCAGTATTTTGGCTTATAATTTTAATATTAGTACCTACTAGAATATATTTTTATGACAAGTAGTTACTAGTTACCAACTACTAGTTATTATTAATGAAGTGAATGGTCAGAACTCAGAACTAAACCAAATTTAAATGGGAAACTCGTCGAAGGTTCTGAGAGGTTCTGAGCCAATAAAAAAAAAAAATCAAATTTAGATCCTTCTCCTTACTTGTTCTGTGCTTCTCCTTTATATAAAAGACGGTTGATATACTTAATACTTAATATCAGGAAAAAATATAACAACAATTTTTTCTATTTAATATTCGATGTGTAAAATTGAGTTAAAAAAATATAAGTTCCCTATGAGATTTTTTTTGTTAGTAAAAGAAGAATCATCTAAAGTTTTTTCCTTTGTTTGGCAACATTTAAAAAGTTGCATTTGATTCTATTTTCGAAAAATAAATTACTACCTACCTCTGGTTACTAGATACTCCTGTGACTACAACATAATATACCGTGTAATTAGTGTGTAATGTGTATTATAATATTGTGTGTAGATAATCTACACACAATAATAACTATAACTATAATTTTACGGGCGCTTATTTATTATTAATAATATGTTTTATATTATGACAACTTTCGAGATTTAAATTTTAAGACGAAGGTGCTATCTATATGTAAAAATCCGACCTTCTTTGCTGCTCTTGGGGTCTTTGCTCACTGTAAGTAAAATTCATCATATTCCGAAGTGAAGTGTTACAACTAAGGTTACAACATGTTATCATAGAATCTTAATTATAATATATTTTAGAGAATAATAATATTTAAACTTTGATTCATGTAGATTTATTATATGTATTGATTAATTATATCTGCCGTAGTTTGGCCGTAGTAGTAATTACCATAACCACGTTGAGGGTAGCCGTGGGGTAGCCGGTAGAGTTACTTAATGGTCTAACTAATGGTAAGGCAGTCTTTCCCAACGTGGGCGATAACGCCTCCTTGTGGGCGCTGCAGGCCTAAAGGGGGGTGGTAAGAGACCCAGAAAAAAAAGGGGGCGTTGTGTAGGGCTTTGGGGTCGATTTATAATTTCATCTACCTAGCTAGGAAGACTCTTAGACACCGACTGAGCTCTCGTCTTCGAGAGTCGACATCTTGTGAACATCAACTAATATTACTTAAGATATAGCTCAAACTCGGTTCGATATAATAGACCGCGGGCAATCATATTTTAACAAGTTTTTAACTGACTTCAAAAAAAAGGAGGAGGTTATCAATTCGGCCGGTATATTTTTTTTTATGTATGTACACCGATTACTCCGAGGTTTCTCAACCGATTTACGTGATTCTTTTTTTGTTCGATGCGTGATGGTGTCGAATTAGTCCCATAAAAATTTTATTCGGATAGGCCCAGTAGTTTTTATTTTATGAGCATTTTTGTCTGTATTTGTAAATGTTGCAAGTAACTTTGATTCACTTCCCGGTAACCGATTGAGCTGAAATTTCGTATAAGTATGTAAATTGGATAGCTATGAAACATTATTATGACATAGAGCTGATTTGATGATGTAATCGGAAGGTGGCCATAGGAACTCAGTAATATATTGACCCAACTTTATCGAGTTTGGGCTCGTTTGATTCGTGTTGAAAATTACACTAAAAAGTATTAAATAAAAATAACTGCGTTAAAAACAACCGACTTCAAAAACGGAAAAGTAAAAAATAAAAGAGATTTGATATTATTAATTACTACATATTATTTAGATGTGCTATGTAATAATTATGTTTGTTTGATTTTCAATAAAAGATACTCTGTCCGAATACTATAAAGTTGCGTTTCAATAATCAGTTATAAGTACTAGGCGGTTTTTAAGTATGTTTAAAAAGGGGGGCGTTAAAAAATAATTTATTCTTAAAGTGGGCAGTAGACAAAAAAAGGTTGGGAACCCCTGGTCTAAGGGGTAGAGACGAATGTTATAATGATTGTTCCCTTTGAAAGAGGCTTCCTATGATTTACCATTTAGGATGTGTTATTCTTGTTTTATTTATTAATAATCTAAGCCTACTTCATTGTAAATTGTAATTGAGATCCAATTCTGAAATGTTTGCAATATTCCTAATCTATGAGCAAATGTCCCTGTCTACGTGATGTCCATTGTCATTGTCAAATGTCAACAGTATTTTTTTCCTGCAGTTGGCCAGTTGGCGTTTAGTTTGTTTTGATCGCTTTCTATGATTATTATTTAGTTCTGTATAAAGTGCAAGTTTAGTTCAGAGCGTAATAAAATCTACCCATCTACTAAAAATGAGTCGTCGCAAGCGTGCGAGGGTAATTTTTTTTTTCATAATAGATTTTCAATTATGAACTTATATCAAAATGTTTATATTCTGAGGTTATGTTTATTCATATTGTAGGTTGAAACCCGCGAAATAGATGAAAAATTAAAACAAGAGGATTCTGAATCAGACCAGTCTGAGAAGAGTAAGGTGATTTCGTCTAGTCCCGCTGCTGTTGCCGGTCGCAGGGAATCGTCCTCGAGTCGTACGACTGAATCTAAAAAGGAAGAAAAACCGATCATTATTGAAGAAATGAAAAGCGAAGATATTGAGGAAGTGAATTATAAAGAAATGCTTAATAGGTAGGCTTTAAAAAAAATCATATATTGCATTACACCAAAAGAAGATAGGTAGGTACATAAGTTTTATGTACTTATAGTATTTAAGAAATCAAATATAATACAATCCCAATAGACAATAGCAGAGAACAGCAGTCTAATAATATAATACCTAGCAGTTAATAGACTAATCATTTGCAATCCTGGCTAAGTGCAAATGTACTCTGGATAACAAACATTCTAAGATTATTTTAAAGTATATTGAGTTGGTTTACATAAATTTATTTGCAGTTTGGAAGGTGCAGCTTTCCAGTCGAGACTACCATTTGATAAGATGTCATCTTTAGAAGCAGAGTGCTTCTCAGATTTACAAGGATCATCGGCTCAAGCATTTATTCAAATAAGAAACCGTGTTTTGAAACTCTGGTTTGAAGATCCTAAAAAGCAATTGACGCAAGAGCAAGCTATTCAAAAAATGGAAGTAAGTGTGTAGTAGTCATAGAAAAACGAATTTATAATGGTTGTAAAAAAGAAGGAATGATCCTCAATTTATTAAATAATCTTTTGTGTTAAACAATAAATTTTATTTGACTTTTTTACTTATCTATTTTGCCACTAAGCTTTGAATATAAAATTGTCCTGGAAAATCTTGTATTCTGACAAAATAAATATTACCTTAAAATCCTATATATTTATTTCAAAATATTATACTTTTCTTTCTTATAAATTTCCAGCCACCCTACAATGCAGATCCAGTTTTAGTATTGCGGACTCATGTTTTCTTAGAGAGACATGGCTTCATCAACTATGGGATATATGAGAGAATTACGCCTATACCGTCACCACCTAAAGGAAAACAGAGACCTAAAGTCATTATTATTGGAGCAGGTAAACACACATTTTCTAGATAAACATTTTGAGTAATTGCTTAATAATAACTTATGACTTATTAACATTAATAATTATTTTTATCAATATACATGCTTGCATTTCAAGCTGGATACTGTTGATTGAATAATTAATTTTGTGAATTGCTAATCCATTGATAAAATACATTAAAAGTTTTTGTGCATTCTTTATTAAACACTTAACTATAAAGTAAATATTGCAATCTTCAATAATTTTGATATATTATTTTACAGGTGTATCAGGATTGGCCGCAGCTCGACAATTGCAATCATTTGGTTGTGAAGTTGTTATAATAGAAGGAAGGGAGCGTGTTGGAGGGCGTATAGTGACATATCGAAAAGGACCTTATGTTGCGGATCTTGGTAAGTTATCATGATGACGATGATGATATATATTAACTAGCTTTCCGCCCGTGGCTTCGCCCGCGTTCTCAAAGAAAAACCCGCATAGTTCCCGTCCCCGTGGGATTTCCGGGATAAAACCTATCCTATTTCCCGGTGTAAAAGTAGACTGTGTCCTTTCTCGGGTATCAAAATATCTCAATACCAAATTTCATGCAAATTGGTTCAGTAGTTAAGGCGTGATTGAGTAACAGACAGACAGACAGAGTTACTTTCGCATTTATAATATTAGTATGGATTAAAATCTTATCTTCTTCTTTTACATGTACCATGTAAAACTTGTTCAGGTTGAACAGACACAAAAAAATTTGAGATATTAATCAGACCTATCCCATACACAATAGATACAAACTGGCCAAGGTATTAAAGATGAGTTTGGTTATAAACTTTATTATGAATGATATGTGGAAAATAACTATAAGTTTTTCATTATTTTTATTACTATTTGTCACTAAGGGCCGATTTTTCAATGCTTGGATAAAACTTATCTGTCCAATAAAGTATTACACGATAATATTAAAATGTCAATTAGAATGGCAATTAGAATATGTTTTTAAAATGGTAGTTTTATACATTATTCAACGAATAAGTTTTAACCAAGGATTGAAAAATCAGCCCCAAACCATTTTATATTTATAATTTTTAGGAGCAATGGTGGTAACTGGTCTAGGCGGGAATCCGGTAACAACACTATCAGTGCAAATGAACATGGAGTTGCATAAGATTAAACAGAAATGTCCCTTGTATGAAGCCACTGGTAATCAAGTGCCGAAACATAAAGATGAAATGGTAAGCTATAATTTTTTGAAGTGAAAACTTCTTTAGCGGCGTTGGGTATAAAATCTTAAACTCGCGTCAGGACACGTGACCTGATCGAAAAAGCGTAAGACGGATGTTTTTTTTTTGTAGCTTTTATATTCCATGCGTAAGACGGATAGCATTCCAAAATATCAAACATGCTGAACGTTAATAATCAAGTTTTCACTTCTGCCGGCACTCCCGGAGTGCAACCCGTCTTTTTTTTATTTTAAATGATAGAGTAGTATGCCAATTGCAATACAACAATAAAAGATAACAAGATATAGCTATAAATAATAACAAAATAATGTGACAGGTCACAGGTGTCGCCCCGGAATTGCGAAATACGCGGGTTCGAATCCTGTCTTTTGATCGATTTTTTTTTCTGTAAATATTCATAATTATAAGGCATTTAAATTAGCATTTAAATGCCTTATAATTATGAATGCCTTATAATATGAGTTTTATATAGCTATAAAACTCAACATCACATGTATGTTATTTGTCTTATTACATACAGGGATATAATACAGATATGGATAATATAATAATAATTTCTTATAGAATTGATTGTACAACTAGACTTTTGTTCTAATTATAATATTATTATATTATAAGAATTTAAACGCGAGGCTGGGTTAAATATTAGTTTGAAATGTAATAAGAATGTACTGTGATTCTACACAGCTACCTAATTGATGTAGGTAGTTGATAACAAATCGCAGCAAGTCAACGACTATTAGCAAAGTGAAGGTAGTTGGGTCGAACGTCGTATAAACAACGTCCGAGCCCCTAGGCACGATTCGTACGAATGCCCCACGAGTCAAAGGAAAGCGGCAATTTATAGTTTTCAACAGCTAAACATGTTTTGACAGGAAATAGTGACAACTATTCATCCACAAAAATATTAAATCAAAAGTTACGTCTAACAATATTATTCCTTCAAGGTGGAGCGTGAGTTTAACCGCCTTCTGGATGCAACTTCATACTTATCTCATCAAGTGGACTTCAACTATTATGACGACACTCCGGTGTCTCTGGGACAAGCACTCGAGTGGGTGATTAAGCTGCAACAGAAGAATGTTAAGCATAAACAGGTGCATTTAGTAGTATTATTTTTTTAAGCTATTGCATAGCTTCTATCGCGTGCCTTGAGCGCGGGGACCGAATCGAGAAATTCCGTAACGAAAAAACCTCACGCTCCCCACTCCGACGGGCGCGGAGGTGTGGCTTGAAGGCATAGCATGCAATAGCTTTACCGCGGCAGTCCCCGAGTGACACACGTCTTTTTTTTTTAAATAAATTACAGTGACAGATAGGAAGAAACATAAAAATGGCGGCATACATTAAATAATGAATTTGTCTTATTTTATTATTGACGCTTCTGCTCTCCTTTGTTTAGATCTACTTGAACTGAGAAAATAAAATGTATGAGGGTAGATCTATACTAATATTATAAAGAGGAAAGGTTTGTATGTATGTATCGTTTTCACGCATAAACTACTGGACCGATTTTGATGAAATTTGGCACAGATAATCTTTAGACCCTGAGAAAGAACATAGGCTACTTTTTATTGCGAAATATGTACCAAGGGCGAAGCCGGGGCGGACCGCTAGTCTATAATAAAGGAATTTGAATGACATGTTTTTACTTGTAGTTTTTAGTAATTATACCTTTTATTTAAGCTATTGTATATTTATTTACAGATATCACACTTGAAAGCATTTATAACTTTGCAAGAAAAACTGAAGAATAATATTAACAAGTAAGTATAATTATATTATGTTTTTAATACTGTATTTTAGGAATTGATAAATGTTAAATTTCATTACTAGTTTTGTAAGGTGTGTGTGTAGTTCATGATATTTGCAAAAAGTGATATTATATTTGTATTTGTGTATGATATTAGGCTATACAATGATATCGAAAGAAATACAAAATTTGATTGATTTACTTTTGAACTAATAATTATCATAATATAATAATTTGATTACCGAATTAGAATGTACACTTCTTTAGAAAACAGTATAATCAAACATGCATATATTACTTTTGTCTAGAATGGCGGACATAAAGGAGCTTCTCAAATCAATGAAAGCGGAAAAAGAAACGTTACTAGCCAACAAAGATGATATAAAAGCAGAAGACGGAATATTACACGAGTTTAATTTGAGAAGACTTAACCGAGAATTGAATAAATTGTGCAACGAATATGAAGCTATGGTTAAACAGAACGCGACTATTGAGGAGAAATTGGCTCAGTTAGAGTCGAACCCACCGAGGTGAGTTGAGAGGAATTTTGTTTAATTTCTGATTAGTACATAATATAATATACTAGCTTTTTGTCCACGTTTTTCCGGGTAGTCAAAGGTAATTCAATTGGAATGAGATGTTATTACCATAGTAAAAATGAGATTGTTACATTCTAGGCTTCCTATATCACAGACACATAAATCATACTATAAACCGACAGTTGCGACGAGAAAGTAATACTGTATACATACAGAATTTAGCATTGGGACTCTGATTTAAAATGGCAAATGTTTACATCGTTATCGAATATTATAATGATTCTATGGAACTGTAGAAAAAAAAAACCCCACCTATCTTCGATACTACAGATCTTTTTAGCATTTACATCATTATCGTATTACCGAATTGTATAAAAGCATGCCACCAATCTTCACTGACACTTATTTATTTGTAAAATAGTTAGTGTTGCATGTAAAAAACGCAATAATTTTTGCTCACCCACCTCCTTTAAATGTGTTTTCCTGTTAAATGTGGTAGTCTGGAAGAGATCGCTGCCTAGCGATAAGGCCGCCATTTGTACATACTTGCATCTATTTGTCTTTCTCTGTGTTTATTGTAAATCTTGTGTGTGCAATAAAGAATTGTCTATCTATATAGATATCTATCTAAAAAATATTGATTATTCCACAGTTCTGTGTATCTGTCGGTCCGCGATCGCCAAATACTTGACTGGCATTTCGCTAATTTGGAATTTGCAAACGCGACGCCGCTCGGGAACTTATCGCTCAAGCACTGGGACCAGGACGACGACTTCGAGTTCACTGGGAACCATTTGACAGGTAAATTTAGTGGTTAAATGGCAAAAATAAATAAAAAAATATAGCAAAAAAGTTCTGCTACCAAAAAATAAGAGTAGGTATATAAAAAAAAACAACGGCATAAATAAATGGTAAATTAACAGCTTCACGGTGTGTATACATTGACTTTGCGTTTATTGCAACAAAAATATACGAACCAAGAAAAAGAAACCAAAAACAAAATGACCTATGAAATTGTGAACCTCGTGTTCGCGAACGCAACGCGCGCAGTTTGCACAGTTTGGAATTAAAATTTTGAAAATGATGAATCCGTTGCACTATTTTATTTTTCTTTAATTTTTATAAATTGTTTTTTCTTATAGATTAATTTAAAAATTACCTTCCAAAATAAGGGTACAGTAAACACGACATACAAAAATGATCACTATATGGTACATTTAAAGGCCACACCCATAGCACAGTAAAGGTTACGCGAGTGTAATTGAGCTATAAATCATAGTCAAACATGTCGATATAATATGCTGATTGACAGCGCGGCTAATCGATACAATAAATAGCTATTTGTTTTGAAATTTTAAATTGCCGTACTTTTATATATTGCGAAACAAACAAATAGTTTGTAGACTAATTTTCGTAAGGAGATATAATTTTAAATACATATATGTTTTAGTTATTACTTTTTATGTAAGTATTTAATTTGAGATGAATTTATAATTTCACAACCAAAAAACAAGAAAATTAATAATTGTCTAACAATTATTTTCTCACTTTGTCCTTGTAACGTATTTTGTTTTCTAATTTTCCTTAATCTCAGCTGTGTGACAAATTAACTTATTTATTTTAAATGTTTATTTTGTATCTAAGATGTTTACTGTAATTTTCCACAAACATAAACTTTTTTTCTAATACCTCCCAACAAAACTATCAAAACATTCAATTTAATATATCGTCCGATTTAATTGATGCAGAGAAAACAAAAATACACGACATTACACAAACAAGCTATTAGTTCAGAAATAAAGTGTACGGTCAGGACACGGGGAGCCGCGGGCCATAACTTCAATTAGACGCGCGTATTCGTTAGCGTTTAGCGAACATTTCCGCACGGGTAGGGCTGCCACATACGTATAATAATTATTTATTAGAAAATAGTAAAACGTGTTGGAAACTAGAATTATAGGTAGTTTTATGACTTAAATTTTTGGCATAAACTGTCAGTACCTATATTTTCTTTCATTTCATTATATTTCATAGTTATAATTAAATTAATATTGATTTTGTAAATACATTGTAATGGAGCAATATGCTATTTATTATAGTTTGGACTGAAGCGATACAATAATTTGATCAAACACAATTAAGTGATGTATAAAAATTAATTAAATTGGTGCTTTTTTTAAATCGTTATAATCAACTAGCGGTCCGCCCAGGCTTCGCCCGTGGTACCTACATGTTTAAACTATCCTATCTCTCAAGTTGGATCGAACTGCACATGGTGTGTGAATTTTATTATAATCAGTTACGTGGTTTAGGAGTCCATTGAGGACAAACATTGTGACACGAGATTTATATTTATTAAGATTAGACACTTTGTATAGCTGACAAGAGACAACCCTAATGCCTGCGCGATAGATGCGCCATTGTGTCACTTATAAAAGTCACAACGAATAGAAATAGTTACCCTAAAAGGGAAAGCTCACCTCTGTATCTTATTTGTTTTCACTTGAACGTCCTCTTGTTCCCAACCATATACGATTTTAGTACATTGTTTGAAATTTATAATCTGTGGTCAAAGTTTGAATAGAAAGTTCATTCAGTTATCTAAAAATGTTTTTATTGCCGGTAGCACTGTTACAATCGATTTCGCAATCATTCCATGTAATATGGTCTACGTGTATTGCGTACAACTATTTATTTTTAGAAATAGACACTTGATCATAGATTCCCATTTGATATTCATGTACATGAACTTAATCGGAACTGACTGATATTCTCGGGTTTTATTTCCTTTGACATAACATGATTTTTCGCGAATCTAAGCCAATTTATGTGCGGTCAATGTAACGCCCGGAGCGACCCCGTTATGGATGTGGAATTTTCGAGTTAGTGTGAGAGATCTTATGAGGATAGCGGTTCGACCCGAGGCGATTGTTCGTGTCAATAATTACCATCATCTCTTCCCTTATTCCATATTTCCATAAATTGCTACCGACTTCTGTGAATTGTCATTATGACCGCTGTAAAAATAATAATAATATATATACCTACGCGTTTAACAACTTTACACATTATAATTATTCCCTTTCGTAATTAACTAATTTATTTCTTCTCGCTTCTTCGAATTGGCTATGGTTAAATTATATTTATTTTGTTCAAGGAACATTTTATTCCACATTGATGAATGTATGGGAAACTGAATATAGACTTAATTCATGTAAAAGTCGTCTTTTGTCTATACATCTATACAAATATTATAAAGAGGAAAGGTTTGATTTTTTGTTTGTTTGTTTGTTTGTATGAATTGAATAGGCTACGAAACTACTTGGCAGATTTGAAAAATTCTTTCACTGTTGGAAAGCTACATCATTTCTGAGTGTCATAGGCTAGGTTTTATCCCGGAAATCCCACGGGAACGGGAACTATGCGGGTTTTTTTTTGAAAACGCGGGCGAAGCCGCAGGTGGAAAGCTAGTTTAAAGATAAACAAGCAATTGCAGAAGTAGTATGTAAGTATTTGCTCACGACTTGAAAGTGCCTTGCCGGGAAAGTTGTAGTTTATTTGAAATTTATAGTTATTTTGGGGTCATGAAATATTTAGTTTGACGGAATATTTAATTAACAATAACGTTTCAATATGAAATTAATAGACTTCTATAAAAGGTATTCTGGGTAAAGTTAGTTGCTTGTATAAATTCATAGATGCATCTCGTTATGTGCTACTTATAATAAAGTATACGAAGGGATGAAGTAAACTTTTGTATTCAAGTGTAGATATGTATCGCGTATTCTTTTGTGGGACGCACTGTGTTTCATTAGATCAAAAAAATTTCCCTGTGCTGTTTATTGTATTTATCGATCAAGGGATGTATTTACAATGTAAGAGTAGAACACCCACGTGTCAATTTCTTATACTTTTTTTTAATAAAATGGCAAACTTTAGGTGAATTTTTCATGAAAAATATTGAAATGTATTCTGAAATCGTAACTGTCTAAGATATTTATTTTAAATAAATATAGACTTATAAAGCATCTTTGGGCGCATATTATCCAGTTTTTATTTTTGGAAAACTACCTCCGAATACCGAGAAATATATTTTTTTCAGATTTTCGTTTTTATTTTTTTTCTCCCTAAAAACGCAAAAGTGCGGCTTGTCACTAGCATAGAATTATTGCTCGTAATATGGCCTATCACTCATAAAAAAACCACACCGCACTATTGCGGTTTTTGGGAAGAATACGACATTTTCAAAAAGGTCAAAAAACACAACATAGGGTTGTCGCAAAAAGGTAAAACAAGTTTATTTTTTCTTCTAAGTGTGGATATACAAGGAATAAAAAGAGCTGATATAACTTACATACTTATCACATCGCAAGCTTCTTCATCGAAAAAAAAAATCCTCAAACACTTGCTTATAAAGTATAAATAAAAAAAAATTAAAAAAAGGTTTCCCAAGCAGGTCATTAGATTTCATGCCTAAATATCTCATTTATTGTAATATGGTAAAAAATATATTACAAAACAAAATAAAAAGAATGATGGTCAAATTTATTGCCAACCCTTACACTATATTTAGAAATTGGATTCCTTCTAAAAACCGCAATAGTGCGGCGTGGTTTTTTTATGAGTGATAGGCCTTATTACGAGCAATAATTCTATGCTAGTGACAAGCCGCACTTTTGCGTTTTTAGGGAGAAAAAAAATAAAAACGAAAATCTGAAAAAAATATATTTCTCGGTATTCGGAGGTAGTTTTCAAAAAATAAAAACTGGATAATATGCGCCCAAAGATGCTTTATAAGTCTATATTTATTTAAAATAAATATCTTAGACAGTTACGATTTCAGAATACATTTCAATATTTTTCATGAAAAATTCACCTAAAGTTTGCCATTTTATTAAAAAAAAAGTATAAGAAATTGACACGTGGGTGTTCTACTCTTACATTGTAAATACATCCCTTGATCGATAAATACAATAAACAGCACAGGGAAATTTTTTTGATCTAATGAAACACAGTGGGACGGTGCGTGCGTTGTCGGCCATATTTCTCACCGTTCGCCCGCGAGTGTGGGTAGTTGAAAAATGACATCTTGATTGTTGTGTATGTACATTGTACATTGTACAGTCGCGTGCAGTTGTGGACGGTGCTCGTACAAATTGAACGATTGTTAGCCGCTCCAGCTATCGTGACTTGTCTCGGAATTATTATATTTACCGGGATAAAGTATTCCGAGTTTATGCAAACGCGTATTTGGTTGCATGATCGTGGTCTATATACGGTGATGCTGTACGGAGAGGTTTACGATTGTGGTGTTGCATATATCTCTTGAGAAAGTTATGTTACAGTCTACGAAATGAAGGGACCATAGAATTTTACACAGTTAACTTATGGGTTTCGTTTGTTTGTTATATAAATGATACGGTCGAATAGAGAATAACGAATGAGATTGAAATAATGATATATATAGAGATAGTTATTTAGATATAGATGCAATAAATTATACATTTATTTATTAGAAAATTCCAGGGAGACTCGAGGATGTAATAACTACATTAGTAATTACAGTCACATAAAAGAGTTAAACACAAAGATTTAGAAAATCTTATATGTGAATAATTAATATTCACTGATTACATTCTCCAACCGGATAGGCCTCCGCATTCGCCGCATACGATTTCACATAACAAAGATGCAGCCAACATGAATAATAAGATCTGTTACTTTACGAATGAGATATGGCATCTAAAACGGGTCCCCGAGGTGGCAGTTGCGGCCAAATGATAGTTTTATAGGCAGGCTCGCGGCGGCAACAAGTTTTTGATAAGGCAATGCGTGAGGCAATAATGAATGTGATACAACGGAGCATTTTCTCATTTATCATTCCCTCTATGAATAAAATTTCTCTACATGTTGCCTTTGGCTTATCGGCTGGATAAACAACGATCACAATCTCGCATTTCGAGTCGTGTGTTGGCTACGTTTGTTGATTTCGAATGTTTGTAGTCTTCTAATGCTGGGAGCGAATTTAATTTCTTGTGTTTCTATATGGCTTATGCGAGCTTTATACTCACTATTTTGTTCTTATCATTAACAAGGTCTGCTTTGCGTGTAAACATGCTCAATTAATTCCGATTAGTGCTAAGTATTAGCGAAACAGCACTAAAGGACTTCATTTATTCTGTTTAATCATGTCTATTTGTTCGTGTAGGGTAATAATGTTCTTTACAAATATTATATCATTGAAGTTTATCTTAATATCGAAAAATTATGGTATGAAATTAGCAAAAAAGAGTGTATCAATAAGAATATTTTGATACTTGCAGATAATTTGTCTGGCAGGACACAGAAGGCTGATCACCTACTTGTCCCTAAAGAAAATCGATCATGAAACAGTGTAATACACCTGTGCTCCTATTTAAAAAATAAATCATTGCATCTGATATGATGGCCATTTACAATGGTATTCATATGTGACATTTGATTTAAGTTCGTAAGGACATCCATAATGTGAGGTGTGTAGGCGATATTAAATTTAATCGCCATTGTTATTGGAGATGGCATTTTGATAACAGCTATAGGTAATAAAAAATAACAATTGTTATTTAGAACATTATTCATTAAACGTGGTATATATTCCTCGTCAATTTTTTAACAGTTTTTTAACAGTTAAGAAGTGACAGATACATATATTTTTGGTTACATTATCTAAACTGTTTAGATTTAGGTCCCTACCTATTTTATCATCGGTAGGTTTTAATTATCATAAGCTCTATATAATTACCATTTGAAAATGATATTCAAATGTGACATTTGACGTTGTTTGGTACACTGAGGACATCAATCGCGACTGTAGGCACTGGGCGTGGATGAATAAGCGATGAGGCGACGAATGGCTCTATTAAAGCCGCATTGTTCCCTGATCGCTCACGTAACACGTTGCGCAAGCGCATTGTTCGCGCACGCCTTTCACGAGGCTAGCCTCTGCTGTACCGCTACATGGTATATCGATGGCAATGTACACGTATGAAGCAATGATGTTATGTGACGTCATTAACTCCTGTAATTGCAAGTTGAGTTTTTAGTCGTTAGGAAATATAGCAAAGAAAATGTGCCGGTTTTATGGGGACTAGATGACAGCTAGGTTGGTTATTCATGACTAATATGTTTACGATGTACTTAAAATTATGTGTTGGTGTTATCTGTCCATATGGTTGCGGTATAAATAAGTGATGTAAAAATAATCTTTTAATGTAATTTACACATCTTCCATATGGATACCTTTTCTATGCATCATATTTACTATAAGCAAGAAAGGACGTCAGACGTGTTTAAGATTACTCTTGATAAAGTCACCAACAAACTGTCTTGAAAATCTACAGTCATTCCGAATATATCGTGGCCAAATTGGGACATGAAGTAACCGGAGAAGATATATTATAAGCATCTAACAGTCCGTAACGAAACCTTAACAAGGTACTAAAAGCTTGAAAACGTTTTATAACAAAGCACTTGATTATGGGACATGCATTTCGATTATGCTCTCTTGGTAATGGATCGAAAGCAACGGTCGACGCTGCGAGCGGCGCTCACTGTGTTTAATGTAAAACACTAGTTCACATTAATGGCACCTCAAGAGTGCGTAAAGAGGTAGTGGCAAATTGCCAAGTCTCGTACGTTTAGTAGGACGTAAATTAGAGATAGGTATCTCGTGTCCACGGAGCTTCGCTAGTAATTTATCAGTATTGTTAGCGGAAATCTTTGTCTCGCCCGCAAGGACAGTTGTTAGCGGCGAAACGGTTTAGTAACTAGTCCATCGCGATAGGTCGGCTGCTGTTTGTGGTGACTCGTAACTAAGGAGAATTTATGTGGTGCGATGTATCCATAGCTGGCATTTAGTGCGTGTAATTGACAAGCAAGGAAATACCATTCAGTGCTCGCTTAACGAGTGCTTTATGATTCAAACTTATATAAACTCTTGCTACATTTTATATTGCATTGCGTTTGAGAATAAATTTCAAAACAGCTTCATTTTCTATTTCTACTTTGATATATTACGATGTAATAGAAAACATAGAAATAAATGTAATTTATGATAAACTAATGCATATACCGTTTTTTATTAAATTATTCCGCCCAAGTTAGTTTAATATCCTTAACGCGGCAAACGAAACCCTCCTAATTCCATTTACCTCTAAGCTTTAACCCCATTGTATATTTCTATTCGATTTTCCCACTAGCCCATTAAATTCATAAAATAGTTTCGCAAAATTTAGAGTATGAGAGGGACGAATACGAATTTAATTTTAACTTGATAATCGCACTCATTCAAATTTTGATTATTCCACGCTAGTTCATTGGGCCTTCGCTTTAACTTTTCGTTCATTGTTAAAGTTGTAATCCTCTTTGTGAACCGTAATTGAATTCACTGTTATGCTAATACTCTGATTTCCCATCTTATTTCGTTAATAGAGGTCTGTGGTAAACCAATTAAAGGGAGGCTTTGAGGATTACACAACTTCTGTGTGTTCGGATAGTTACTTCCAGGGTGGCTGCGATTCTACGGCAATTTGGAACCTTTTTAAAAAATTGGATGTTTGCTACGTAATTGAAAGAAATCCATGCTTTCGGGTTGAGCGTAAATTAAGGATAAGAAGACCTCTATTTGTAACATTACTTATTATGTTGAGAGTTAATATGTACCTACTGTAAATTGTTTATTTGATTATATTTGTATGTTACTTCATATTATAACTTATGCTCACAATTTGGCAATTTTAAATTGGATGGTACTTTCACGATTCACGGTGCGTTAAATAACAAATGAAACATTTAACAATTCGCAGACGATCGGAAAGCGCAAATGTTAAAGGGCACTTCATGACACTGAATTATTTTAGGTGAGATTCGTTGAGATTTGAGTGTACTCGAGTGGAGACTGAACGGCTCTGGAGTCGGGGTGCAACGCGTTTGTCGCTTTATTGCGCATACTAGGGGGCTTAGCATTCCGCCTGTACTCGGGTGTCTAATAGCATCGTATTGCGGTTTTATAAACGCTGTTGCGACCTGTATTACATTCCGTAGACATCCTGCGATGTCGTCTTGTTGAATTTATTACGCTCAACAATACACCGAGTTTGAAAGCGATGCAAATGCGCGTATGTCGCCGGTACATATTAAATTCTTATGAGTGGATTCCTGTTTATTAATATCTGTCATGTATTGTTCTTGCTGGCTCATTTGTTATATTTCTTTTATGGTAATGTCGTCAGTGATACAGTTGCGGTAAACTCCTTACAAGTTGTCGTGGCTTAAGTTTAGTTAAATGAAGTCATACGTCGGCGTTTTAAGTTTTGAATACATTGTAAATATTTAAAAATTGTACTTAATAAGACAATAATAAATATTGTGCGTTCAATTTGAGACCAAACCAACTAAAATAAATTCTTGTTTCTAAACTACGTCATTTCACATTACGACTCTAATCTGATGGAAAGGTATATTTCAGAGAGCCGTCACAATCGTCGCTCGATTTTTCTAGAAAATTCTAGATTTGCGTAGCCGGCATGTGTTAGCAACGGTGGCACGGTCGGGAAATTCTGTGGCATGCGACGATAACCGCTCTAGCGTAATTCTCATGCCTCCGCTGGCTTTGTCCAAATCTACCGCAGTTTTCACTTGGATCGAACGTTTTATTTCCTCCCCTTGACAATGGAATTTGGTTAGAAATTTTGGTTCTGTTCAAATTTTGTACATAAAGTATGAAATGGTCGTGATACTGATTGCTATAAGGTACTCAGTATTAAAATATAATAAATCAATGCACAATAGAGACCTTATGAATTGGAAATGTTAAAAAATTATTATTTTTTGTTGATTATTACAAAAATAAGCCAAAGCGATGTAGAAAGTGGTTTGTAGCACATCTACGTGAGAATGTTACGTTTATCCACGGGAAAATATCCACTGTTCATGCTTTTCCTTATACATCTCAGAGCAACAATCGCTCCTAAAGACCATAAAAATCCACTCAGACCATTGATAAGTACTCAGGACAAAAAAGGTTAGCTACTCTCTTATACGTATACGAGAGATTGAAAGCGGTTAGATTCATTCGTGCTAAAACGAGCAGATGTCGCCAATTCCGTAAAATGAAATACGTTAGCGCGTCTGACGTCATTTTACTTTTTTGTCGCACCGCCTGTGAAAAGCCATTTATCAAGTTTTTATGGTAACACTTGTTTTAATTTATGCTTACACTAACTTCCGAGCTGCTATCTCCGACCTCATTTGCAGGCTTCGCTTTGTCGCTGTTTATATAGAGCGCTGAAAGATACAGTTTAAAATTGTATTTGTATTAAAATGTTTTGTTCCATTTTGTTTTGAGAGATGTATGAATATTTGATGTTTACGGAAATATTGTATTTTGCATGAATAACAGTTTACGTTGTGATTTGTGACTATTTTAATTACAATATGTAACTTATTTGTTATTAGATCATGGAATACGTATTTAAACATACTGTAATTGAAACAAAAGTGGAGACTGGTCAAATTGATTTCGGAGTTTGGTTGATATTAATGTTTATTAAGTATTTGAGTGCACATTAATTTAACGTGTTAGTAATTTACTATAAATAGCCAGCTTTATTACAAATAGCAACATCAAATAGGAAAAACAGATATACATTTTATTAAAAAGATACATGCATAAATGACGGAAGCTAAAGATAGATAAAGGTATTTCCATTGAACATAGCTTTAGATTGTTTAATCCGACCGAAGTTAGGGCGGGATAATTGAATAAAGCAATATTTTTGTGTGCCCCCGCTTATAACTATTATAAATGACCCTTTAAAATTTATCTTTGCAGTTAATTGAAAACGTACAGCAAATAAGTCTCCTTTTATTTTAAACGTAATTAATGATGCTATTACGGCTGCTACTCGTAATGTCAAGTTGATATTAAATAAAATATACCCAGTGCGGAACTTTAATTAAAGCGGGGAGTTTCGCCACATACTTTAAAATCAAGATAGCGCGTAAATTGCAAGTGATAATTAATCTCGCATCAAATGTGAATTTGAGCAATTTGAATTTAGTACGAAAAAGTACGCGAGCGAATTTGTCTCCATTTATCGCGATCAAGGCGGCAAATCAAAGAGACATTTGAAACGTAGCGAGTGGTAGTTGGTAGACGGGCTAACCGCGCGCCATACGACAAATCTCGCTTATATTAACTTTGCTAGGGTAAATTTCACGTTCAGTCTCGTGACCACTACACTTTCAAGTGACAAAGTTTTAATCCTGTCCCGAGTTACAGTCGTATTTTCTATGTACCTAGTATTGCATTTTCTTTATAACGCTCACGAAGTTTGGCAGTTCGGTTAATTGGGAATCATGTAGGTTAAAATTAAACTAGAACGTTGAAGTTTGTAGTACTCTGCATTTTGTTGGAGTGGTTAAGAAAATCGCTGCTCATAATAGAAAGTGGTACAGTCTTAATGCCATTTAGGAAATGTGAATTTTCAATGTTTTGTTTAACGTTTGTTTTAGTTTGCGATTAATGTTTATTAATTTTGACTTGCAATGTTGGATGATGTACATGTTTTAGACATAAAAAAAGTCTTAAAAAAACCTTGCATAATCAAAATTAAAAAAATAATAATACATATTCGAATTGTAAAAACAGCTCATCATATTTCGCAGCGATTAATCGTGTGGGGAGCAAAGAAAAAAGCGCCTCATTACCATTTCATTTCGCAGCATCTGTGAATCGGTTTCCCTGAGCTATAGAAACTGTGTTCCTGCGGATGTGGCTGCCCTGCGGCTCGGCCGTTTTCACATTTTAACGCCTCGCATAATGAGCTCCTGATGGAACTAAACTGACGGAGAAGTAATTGTTCGTTTATACGTTCTATCTAGTCAACGATCCACAGCTGCGTGTTTGATAAATGCTTTTTTAGATTATTTTTAATAGTGTATATTTCAATATTTTTTTTATGAACTGCCTCTGAATCATGATGCTTCACAGATATTAAATTAGCACTTCAATAAAATGTTTTAATAACGAGTCAACTTTACTTGTTCCCTCGCTTACTCGGTGACTATAACTTACATACACTATAAAAACTGCAGCATGTCCGTAAATTGTCGAAAACTTTGAGGCAGACTTTTATAACGCATAACGATGTAGCGACGAGGCCCGTACGTGTACATTATTAAATCGAGAAAAAACTCGAAATTCATTTGGACATATCGTAAAAGTGCCATCGCTTGTACCGCTCTCCACCCGTCTCTCTAAAATATGTAGCAATAAAAGCGGTTCGGACAATATCCGGCAATGTTAGGATACGTTTATTGTTTGGGCCTCGTGTTGTGGCCGATGCGCTGTAACAAATCTCCTTCCTCGGACCTTCATAAAGTTCTAAGTATTCGCCTTGTTTACTCGATTTTGGACAGCCTTTTTTAATGCGGTCAAACAGAAGAGAGATATAAACGTATATTAAACAAAAAGAATAGAGTTTTTTGCTTTTAATGTAAATAACGAAAGCTGGGTTTAATATGTTATATGTATTCTAGTCATTATAAATGTCTGTGTATAATATCAAAGTAATAACTTTGAGATGTACACGTCTGAAAAGATATATGATAGGTAGATATGTGAGATGCTAATTGGAAAACTTGTTAATGGAATCAGTATGAAAATTAATTAATACTATCTATGAGACATATTATGTGAAGCACAACTTTAATGAACAAGTCGAGTAATTATTTCTTAAAGCCAAGAGAAAAGTAAACCAGTAGAGCTCTAATTAAATTTAGCCCTTTTTATTAAAAAGATAAGCCTGTAAAGGGGATGTTGTAGGAATTTATTAACCTATGGCTTCAGGTTGCATTGTGATGTCATGAAATTTAGATTACAATTTTTAAAATTAAATTTAAATAGAATATATGTATTACAATAGATTTTGATCGAGTTGCCAATTAAAATTTCTAATAGACCAATAAATAGTCACCTTCAAACTACAAAAAATGATCTCGTATCACGCTTTTTATCACACCCCGTGATTTATTCGAAAACTCGCGTCCATTTTTTCCAACTGCAGCGAAGTTAAGGCTAGGAGATAAATAAAGACATCAGTTAATGAGTTAAGCACAATCCTTTGTCCGGTTGATAAAACTGCTTGAGAGTTGAGACGTTAGGACGGGGTTGGACTACGGTCATTTGTACTTATTACCTCTTCTTATTTATCAACGATAAGCGCTCGTATGCGGCGCATCGTCTCTGCAGCCTGAACTCATTAGTTGGTGCTGATAATGGTACCCCTTAATTACTTAATTATCGCTAGACACATTTATGTGGAATGGTATTGAAACATTTATCGATACGTCTGTAGGCAAGTTAAATTCCTATTAAGATGCAAATTTAAGGTTGTAGGCATATTTTTCTGGATCGTTCCTTTAACGTTTACGGAACGTGGACAATAAACATACAAACATAAAATTTGTTATATTCAACGATAAGTGATATTATACACTGAATTGTAATTGGATGCTTTAATTGAAATTTAGTTCAATTGTTTTCCATTTTTAATAAAAGTAACAAACATAATATTACATTATTACGTTATTATTATTATCCTTTCCTTATTAAAATCACATTGAATTAAGCTTGATAAAGGAAAGAATAAGGAACTTTGTTGTAATAAGTCAGCGGAAAGCAACACGAGTTTCAACTTAGCTAAAGTCGTTTTCTACCTCGGAAGAATAGAATTATAAGGGATGGGGACCAACGTTTGTAAGCGCATTATTGCATGACGCGAACGCCCGCAGAATATACAATGTCTATGCATAAAAATAAAGGCGGATTTTGACCGCCTAACCTAGTTTCTTTGTCATTATTTCATAGCAGTTTCTTCTATGTTATCACTGCTTGTCTGATTGTCATAAATATTCACTGAGATATTCAAACAGAGGCGAAACAGAGAGAGTTGAGCAAAGCTAAGGATTACCTTTGTGTGCCCGAATTTGAATGACGAACTGAAGTTTTGGTACGAATCACCAAATTCACAGCGAAATTACAGTAAAGCATCTGTTAATTTAACTGAGGTTTCGTCATGCGAATATAATGATCGAATTAATCATTAAATGCAATGCCATTAATGTAAAACATGGTGTTGGAATTTAGAAATCGAACCGCATTCATATTCAAATGTCTGCAATCGGATGAATTAATTCATTAGTTTAATAATGAAACTGTATCAGTCTGCCAGATTAGCAAATGTAACGTTCTGGTTGACAGGCGGGAACGCCCGGGTATGCAAATTTGGACGTCTAATGCATCCCGCCTATAAGCGGGCCTACGCACGCGACGCGACTCGATGAATATTAACAACGTGACATTGCTTTGACGATTATTACTGACATGCATACTTTCATATCGCGCTAGAGAAGTTCTTTGTCCGCATCAGTTTTGGGATTTTGTTCCTAAGGCACTTCTGTTTCAATTTTACATTTGCTACCTACTGGTAGTCTTATATTTCTCGCCACAAACTTAATTTCTTTGATTAACTATATTTTGTTGCAATTCTCATCACATCTCGTAATTAAGGGCATCAAATGTATCTACATTGGATAATTCAATTTGCACAATTTTTTCCTCATGGTAATTTTAAGTTGTCAGCGATATTAGGTACTCTCCTTTAAAATTAATTCACGGTCATTCTGATAAAAGCTTCAAAATACAATAAAATCATAGGAATTCCATCAAAATTAAAGCATGGTAAAATAAATAATCAGATAAGTTTATTAGGCCTTAGATTAATATATATGATCTTTATCTCATTTTGAACAACGTGTAGCGATCGATCACAGGCCCATACCGAGCCGTTTAGTTAGACTCTTACGTTAATTAAATGATTAGTCAACTTTGATGACATTTAATATGTAGGCTTATGAAATAGAGCATTGATAAAGTAAAACTTTGCTTTACTATTTATCACTCATCTGTAATATGTGTCATAAATATCTTATAGTTTTTGCAGTAATTGAAAACAAATGAAATTAACGCAAAGGGAAAATCGATCAATTAGAATGCATTTGGTATCTCGCATTCTGTGCATAAGGTTTATTGATTTCAGTTAATATATCAAAGTTGCATATTAAGTCATCAATACATTAATCCTAATATCGTGAATCACAGCTGGAGCAAAATATAGTGTTCATTGTAACGTCACAGTATTAGATCACATCTCGTAACTTTCTCCTTTGTGCCAGTGATTGACGTTCGCCCGTAATAGTGACCCATCAAGCGATTGAATAAAGCCTCTCTGAGACTGAGCTAAAGATCGCGCAACTGAGGGGCACGAAGTGTTTGACATTCAACGGTTACGTCATGTTGTGTGGTTTGCTTTTTCTCTTTGTGGCATGCTTAGGTCTCATAGAGCAGTGCATTAACAATGGTACTAGTCAACTACACGATCTTTTGCGGCTTTTTTATCCTTAACTTCTTTGACATTATAAAGCCAGTTGGTTGGCTCTATGTAAATCTTCTAGATGTGTATATTTTCTTCACACATATCGAACCTTGACTTGATAATGATCTTATAATCTAATTAATTCTGAGATGTCTTATTCAACCAAATTTTAATCAGCAATCTGAAAAATAAAGGTTGTATATGAGAAAATAAAACACGCCCGATTCGGATTGAGTTATAAAACGTGTACCCTTTCCTGAGGGGACGATCATAAATCGGTTGTCTATTGGGGCCGTGAGTGTCGTGTCCAAGGTTCAGACGGACATATCGTGACATGTATACGGCTATTAGGAGACTAATTTATAAATAGAAAATAACCTCTACATATCCTTGGCGATAACGTCCTGTTGACATGGGCCGAGTTTTATATTTACAAGTCGGGTTTATTTGCTGATTTTCTAAATGCGTACTATGCGTGCTTTTTTGCTCTCTAATATTTTTTTTGTTGTCTATACGATATGTTTTTTTTTCATTTGCAAATCCAATTTTTATTTAGAAAAATAACGTAGCTAGTAATTTTTCTTATAAAGCTTTTCAATGTTTTTTAAGATGGGTGTGATTCTTACTAAATCATGTTCAAATAGGCTCAAAACACGATTTTTATTCTTGTTATCTTTGTATCATA
This sequence comes from Colias eurytheme, assembly GCF_061535395.1. NCBI lineage: Eukaryota > Metazoa > Arthropoda > Insecta > Lepidoptera > Pieridae > Colias > Colias eurytheme. The sequence continues at coordinate 9,417,974 of NC_142993.1, read as the reverse complement.
AACTATCAAGATGATAATGAGATACAGCGTGGAAAAAATTCCAAATACTCGTATGTGACTATAAGCTCAGGTTATATGTCTAATCGGCGTGAGGCGTAGCGAATCGCTTAAACTGTAGGAAAGTAATATTTTTATATCCACCTATTTACCATTTTCGGCTGATTTAGTGCCGCGTTTGCATAATCTAACAAGCCTTGTCAATTACTAACACCATATATAAGGTTAATCGAATTTTCGCGTCCGCACCTATTTTACGGCTTACAAGATTGATCCTAATGTTAGATTAGAATCGCTATTATGAATTTAAATAATGAGCGGTGTAATGAATGGGTTTGAATATTTATTTTTCATAGTGATGGTTTAGATTTTTTATCGGGTTCATTGTTCTTGTTATTGCAATACGTTATTTCATCGAGGTCAACCAATTTTGTTGGAAACTAATTTTGTTTGGGTTTTTAAGCTTATATGTTGCAACAGTAGGTATACTAAATTGTTATACCTTGTTATTCTTTTCGTTATCAGATTGTGCGATTATTTTTGCTAGTACCTAGAGTCGAGACTTAGGTATACACTATATTCGATATTTTGGTTTACGTTTATAAAAAATACATCGGTTAAAAGCCCATTCGATTTAATCACCATATCAAGCGTTGTAAATCTCGTGTGCAAGAGTCACATTCTAGCCGACGTTACAGCGCAATCCTTCACTTGGACGGGTGCCTGTTAAGTAAACAGTGTTCTCGAGTTCCCTAGGAAGTATCGGACGAAGGCGTAGATCACGCATTAAGACGTAGCTCTTAGATACAAAGCAATGCATCACGGTCACCTGATCGTGCCGAGCTATCCTGCGCTCTCGACCACCGAATATTAATAGCCTTATATTTCTCTCGAGAGAGTTTCGACGACACGAATTCCTCGTGGATTAATGTATGAGATGATATGCGAGTTCATGCTTAGAACGAGTTTGATGTTTACATGTCGTTGCTATCTTATACACGCTGTTGTAAGAGTTATTGAGCTCATTAGCTACAAATTATAAATCTATACCGTTTATCTACCAATTTTGTGTACAGTGCCAAGATGAAATCATTTAACGATAATAATTCGTAATAAACTTTTACGATATAAATAAAGTTTTAGATTTAAATGATTAAGATTGGGATATGTGTCGGTGAAGTGTGATATAAAAACCTTGTTTTATTTTTCTTGAAACAACACGACATGTCGCTTTGAAATTATTTTATTTTTATAAGAGTATGGTCACATAAGGTTTTATTAAAAAGCTTTTTGTCGTCCAGCTTATGTTATATATGAAATTTATTACTATGGAATTTTTATTTCCGACGTTTTTGCTGAATACATTTTTTAAGAAAAAGGTATATGATAAGCTTTTTTAGAAAGAAAGAAAGAAAGAAAGAAAGAAACATTTATTTATCAGAGACAGCACAACACACACACATAGGTACATAGACATAAAACATAAAACCGTACAAGTAAAATAAGAAAACATCGCAATAAGAAATCGTTACAATAAAAGAAGCAAATACTTAATAACATGAAAAACACGTACAAAAAAAAAAAAAATAGAATGATAACTACATTTATTAAGGTGTGTCATACGACCCTGACAAAAAGGAGGCAGCTCAGCATATGCTGCAACGTCCAGGAACATTGGCAGCGCTGTTTTTCAGTGCCCCCTTTATAATAAAGGCTTCGAGTTGGGACGAAAGGAGTTACTTATGACTACATATTATATACATAAATATATAAAAATAAATAAATAAAGGAGTTATAATAAACTTATAGATCATACGACGATATAACGCGACTAACGGCCAAGGTAAATATTAAATACATATAAATAATAATTAATAAATACATAATTAACAAATAATTGGTCTTCTACGTCCATAAAAGCTTATATTCGGGAAGAATACATCTAATTATAATGTACATTATAATCCTATAGAGTGAAAGCTTTTAATTCTCCTTTAAACAAAAATGTATACAGCAATTAAAATTTGGTGAATCAAAAGAATGTGGGTTTGGTGTGTTGCTCCACTTTGAATTAAAATTAAGCCATATCATATTGTACAGACCTTCATGAAGCAATTAACTAACAAACAAAATGATGAACAAAGCTGTTTACTTAAATTTGCGGTGGTCCATATACAGTCTCCGCGGTTACGCACGGTAATGAATACGAGTTAATTAAACAGCATTAGCCGAACGCCGGCGCCTGCACACGACGAGCGATCGCCGATAGCCGGCCACTTCGTTAGCGAATCACGAATAGATAGCTGGCTGGATTTGATAGTGTAATCGTACATACGGATTATCTGATATGTTTTTAATTGTGTCTCCAAATGTCAGGTGTATGGGTGTTCGTTTGGGAGATATTGTATGGATTGAAGTATGTGCTAGGTTTAGTTGTGATACAAACTTCGATTAAGTTGATATAAGTTATTATTATGATGTTCTAGTTGTGTAATTTTGTAAAATTTGTTATTAATGTATAAGAAACCATTATTTTAATTGTCTATCTAATATTTAATTATTGAATTTTTAATTATGAATTTATTGTAACACGCTTTAAATAACTGTAAGCTGTATCTCATTGTAGTAGTAATTGTACACATTTTGTTGGGTTGCGATCTGCTCCCGAAATTGATATGTCGCCAATGGGCCCGGCAAGATTGTAACCTGTTATGTGTATTTAATTTAAATAAATAAATAAATAAATTATCATATAATTAGCTGATCGCTCCGGCTCTGCCTTTCACTACTTGCAACGTATCTAAGACGAATTATTGTAAGGAAAAAAATATCTGTTCTAATCCAAGCGGAGACAAATCTCATAAACATCATTAAAATACGTTCAGCTGTTCTTGAGTTATTAAAATAGGGTAACTAAAATTACTTTCATGTATAGATAAAAATGTAAGAGCACATTATTGGAAGCCCAGGTTTTCCCTTATTAAATTCACAATTATTTCGCGTCTAGTAAATAACTTGATATTAAATCAATAAATAATAAAACCGTCATGAGGACCATACTGTCCTTTGATAATTTAATTTATTATAAAAGCGGCTTTATCGTTCCTATGTATGAGAAAGGAAACCCGGCTTCTTACATAGAAGCTTGGTTTTTACTTATAAGCTCATAGGAAGATAGGCGATACTAATGCTACTATATAAAATGTTATCATACCGGGCCGTGCTATCAGCGCTTCGCGTCTACATCGAGCACAATTTGTGGGTATCCAAGTGGCTTCGGGCTATACCGTTTCGTACATTAATGTCTTATTAACTGTTCTTTATGGGCCAGACAGCGTATACTTTAATACTTATAAGTGATTTATTTGTATAAGATTTCGTTTAGTTAGCGAACGCGGTGCATACTGTCTGAAACGATTGTGTGTTCCACCATCGTAAGTACTCTATGTGCAGTATTTCAAGTAATTAAAGGACGTGTTGATGTTTGCTACACATTGCGGTTGTGAGAAAAGCAATAAGCAGCTAATTTGGTTCATTTTCTTCATTACAGATATGGAAATTATTCAATTTATTGATTTGATTAATAAATTTAATTTAAAGCTGTTAAAGAATGAAGACTATTCATAAATGAGTTTCTTTAAGCATTGACGAGAACAGATAGCAGACGATAGAGAGGTATCATCATGTAAAATTAATATTTCAGCGATACTCATATTTTATATTAAAGTAAGTAAAGTGTAAAGTTCAAAAGTTGCGTTGAAATCAGCGTCACTCGGAATGTTCGTAATAATTTGCCATCTCTAAATCAAGTAGCGGAATGATGTCGCCGAAGCAATCTAAAAGTTTCCCGCGAATCGCGAACTAAGTTAATAATAACAGTAGTTGAACTTAATGGGCGCTCTGATAGACTCCCGATAGCGTCTGCTGGCGAATGATTTAATTATTATTGGAAGTTATAGTAGTTAGCTGCTATCGCGGCAACTAAATACTTTTGTGATTTGTTTTCTTTTGGTTTGCGCTTGGAATTGATGAAAGTTGCGATATTGGGGATTGTTTGATAAAGAAACTGAAATTGAATTTTAAAAATGGCTTTTTGCCTATCCTTATAAAAAAGATTACAGTCGGTAAATAATAAGCAAAACTATACAATGCACTACTATACATATAATTGGCACACGTAGACCTTATTTTATATAAATTGATAGATTGAGAATGAAATGTAAAATAATAAATCCAGGCATATGGTATATATATCTAATGTAACGATGTATTGTTTCAGGTAAGAAGGAGGTACCACTTGGCACTTGGGTAACAGCCGATGCGATACACTTTAGTGATGAAATGTTCGTGAGTTGTGCCATTATTAACATTTTAACAACAGCTTTATTGTCTCTTAATAACTTAAAATATTTGCCCTTTCAAAAGGTTACTCATAGATAAGTGGAATAGATAAGGCTTTATGTGTGATGATCACATGTTAGTGCTTTAAGTGTAACAAAGTGGTGATTAGGCTATTAGGCATTATATCGGATGAAAATATGTACATATCAAAATAGATCTGTGTTTTTGTTAATCTTATATGTAAAAATGAATCGCAAAATGTGTTGGTAAGCGCATAACTCGAGAACGGCTGAACCGATTTCGATAATTCTTTTTTATTATATTCCTGGAAGTACGAGGATGGTTCTTATGTAGAGAAAACGTAAACATGTACCACGGGCGAAGCCGGGGCGGACCGCTAGTGATGTAATAAAAAATAAGAACAATAATTTAAAAATATATAGAAATATAACGCTTGTATTACAATTAAGATTTGGTGATACGAAGAGTACATAATATAACGAACAAACAATATTTGATTACCCATCAACAGAACTGGAAAATTTAACTGCTGAACTATTGGTCATAATGTCTTTATACTCATATATAATGATATAATGAGATGAGAAATTATTTCCGCGAAATGTTTTGTGCTTATGTTTATTCAGGCGCGTAAATTTTCATCGGGAGCGTGGATCGTTCGCGGGAATATCGTCTCTAGTAAAATTATGGAAGCTCGTGCTTTGATGTGATAAGGGCGATCGGTGGCTGCTCTCATTGTGTTGCTCTAATCTGCCGTATCGGACTCGTGTAGGAATGCGAGTTTATTTTAATATTTAATAAACCTTTATCGATTACGGTCGGTGGGCTCTTTTTTGCGATTCATTATCGTTGCCGTTCACTTCGGTCTTCGCTTGGGGTATTGTTGGTATGATTTTGTGTATAAATAAAAAATTAAAAAGAATACTATGAGATGTGCTTGGGTTTTAATGAAATGTGTATTGTAATGAATTTCATGCAAACGTGATGTATTATGGATAAACTTAGATTCATAAATTGGATACAAGTTTATGACACGATTAATACAAGCCACTTTACGACTCAATATGCAGTATGTAAAATATAATTGATAGTTTTAAATGTAAAGTAGTCATAAAATGCAATTATCTGCAATAGAGTAAAAGTTACTACTTTTACGAATACGAATACGAATACGAATATCAAACCTACTATTCGGCGAATACGAATACGAATATGAATATCTCGCCTTGGTATAAAAGACTTATTTATTTAATGAATGTTTACTCTTCTAATTATTAAAATTTACAATAGGCAAATTTTTATTTAAAAAACATAAAATTCGTAGATTTTCTGGTTTTAGGCGTTTTTTTTTAAGTCTGGATGTTTCCAGCCGTTGAAAAAAGTCTTTCCGAAGCAACTGTACATGGCTTCAGTGAAAAATATTTTTGGGCGATTTTTTTTGACTTGGAAAATGGACATCTTCTCGCCAAAAGGCCAGTGGATCAGCAGTCTCTGCACACGTCATATTTTTACGCGCGATTTTTAAATCTGTAGTAAATAGAGTTGCGTACAAAAATATTCCTTTTTAAATATTCGTATATTCGCCGAATACGAATATTCGGTAAATGTCTACTATTCGGCGAATACGAATATTCGTATTCGTATTCGTTGCATCACTAAGTAAAACCCATAAAATTTTACTCATTACATATTAGATGTCCCTCTCCCACAGACGTAAAACGTAAACCATAAACTGTTAGCTGAATATTTATTGTTATAGCCGAGTATCGTTTATCAAGGAACAGCTCTGCGTAAATATATGTTTATTAAAATTCCCTCGTATAGAATCGCACATTACATAAATCGTAAACATAATTATGGGTTATCACGGGCCCGGCTAGGCTTCGCAGGGCGCCATCAATTTCTTTGAGCTGTTAAATTTGACGCCTCCTTACATAAATCCGAGAGGGTAGAGAACGTGATTTGCGAACAAAAATACTAATCCAGTAGACAATTTATGCTCTAATTGTTTCGTATTTATGAGTTCACCCATTGTTTAAACCCCGCCGATTGAAATTGTTCCGCTATTCCTACTGTTTCGAATAAAATAACGTGACTCCAACATTTATTCGTGACTCATCGTACTTACATTCGGAGTCTCGAAGGGCTGCATTATATTGTATCAATAGATTTATTAAAATGACAATATTTGGTTGTAAATTTTACCTTATAAGCAATGTGTGATGAGTTTAGATAACTTCAAAGTATTCATCATGTTTCTATTACAATAATGAAAGCAAAACTTTAAAACAGTACCAATTGTCAAACCTATAAATAACAAGCTAACAATCGTTAAAACAAAATTTATTTACTTCATTGAACATTAAAGAACGAGAATTACGTAGCTGAAAAATAGTATTTTAGCTTTTTGATTGCGTCCCGTGCCCTGTCAGCAACCGTTCCGCGCCAATGAAGTCGAATGCAGTCTAAAAATAAGCGCAGCTTTAGACGAGCTTAAATTTGATAGCGCAATAAATTTTGCTCGGTTTAATTTTCCGGTTAATATGGCATACTTTTTTCTTTGTTAGCTAAAGCTGGGGATAGTTTTCGGAACGGAAAATTATGTGAATAAAGAAGCCTTTCAGTAATGATTGAATAAACTGAATTCGAATTGAATTTGAGAGGTTAATGGTATTGGTGTGATTTTTGTTTTTAATGATGTTCTTTATAGGTATATTTTAGCTGCTTGAAATTAAAACGTGTATAAGATAATCATTTTAGTAAACAAAGGGTACAATAAAGATTGCTGGAGAATGTAGCGTTAGAGTATTTATTATGCCATTAGCGCCTGAAAACAAGCTTGGGCGGGCATGTACTTTTTTATCAGGAGATCTCATTATCCGAACCTTTCGTAAGCTTAACGAAAATACTGCTCACAAAAATTATGAATTTGCACTTGCAACGGTGTAGGGTGATATTTTTTAAAATGTTATTAATTAAATGGGCTAATAGAATTATTTAATTATTTATTGTTAGACTATATAAATAGTCAGTACGTTTTTTAGAAGAAACACAATATAATTATGACAATAATCATAGTCTATCATATTTTGTATATTAATTTTATATTTTCTGATATTAATGTGCGTATCCACACAATAATTTTATACTTTAGACTTTCCGCAGAATAATAAGGTCGATGTAATAATAAATCCTTTTACGTTGAAATTATATTCATACATAAACCACTATTTTAATCAAGTTGACCTACTAAGCTGTATTCGCTGTTATAATCTTTATCGCTGTAGTAATGATGTCGGTTTTCGCATGTAAAATTATGAACACAGTTTAAAACCCGCGCCCCTATTATTCTTCACTTATTATTCGGAGTTACTTTGGTTTTATTTACGTACATAAAGGCTCATAGACGCTACAGATAAAAGGCGTAACCGCGGAGTTACCCCGACAATTTTCGGTCTTTTTAAAACGACACTGGCAATTTATTCGCTGTCTTCAACCCCAGCTATGTCGATATGGAGCCACTTGGTATTTTTTTTGGGTCCCTTAATAAATTTGAACGTGACTTGATTTTTTATTAAACGCGAAATGAGAAAACGATTTTCGTAATTTCAGTGTCGTTAGGAGTACATCTTAACTCATAGCTGTGATTGTTATAATATATTTGTATGAAAAAGGGAATCATTTTTATTTATTGAGAGCTTTCAATACTTATGGCATTAGTAGTTGATTCTGCTAACTTATTGTACAGTTAACAGACATTGCTGTGTCATAAGAAACTCTCTTAATAATACTCAAGTCAAACATAGTTAAAATGAAAATACTATTGTTAATTTTTCATAAAGAAAATGTTAAATTCAATTTAACGAAAGCTTTTGGCGACTATATTTAAGATTAATGTTGTAATTTTTTCCCGACTTTAATAAATTACCAAAAGGAGTGGTGCGTGACCAAGTTACATTGTCATGTCGCTAACGCGTTGACGTAATGTCCTGTAATTTCATCGTATTCTTGGAAATAGTATTGTATTATATGCTTAAGACATTTTTCACACAATTTAATTCGATTGTTGAAGACCTTTAAGGGGGAATGATTGCAATAATAAATATATAAGGGCCGCACGGTTGTTTAACACGTTCTAAGTCGATTGACGTGTTAAATTACTGATGTCCTTTCCTTCACCACGTTTTCTTATATTTATTAATAGCTCTAAAGGATTGTTGTAAATAAAAATTGCTACCACTCTAAATATATTGAATCGAATTGAATATTCTTACGATAGATGGCTGGATGCGTACATGATGTGTATCTGTGAAATGCTATTCCGAGAAGCTCGGACTGTTGGACTTTTCATTAGGTAGTATTTAACTAAATAATATTATATTTAACTATACTGTTAACAGCATAACTTAATCGCCGTATCGAGATGATAGTTGATTGAAGTGCCGTCTCTCAATTGGCGAGTGCCCCGGCTCTATTTACATTGCTTAGAATGTGCACCTATGTTAGTTTGATTTTATTTTACATTCTGTTGACTTTTGCATTGTATTAATTTTGCTTCCCGCTCGAAACTACAACGTCTTGGTACGTAGGCTAGATATGTATTTTAAAACTTGGAATAAAAAATAGTTTTGCTTGTGTTAGTAGGACAGTGCAAACTACAATTGAAATAATGCAATTACTCAATAAGTACTACTAATAATAATGAACACGAAATATATTTACCAAAATTCTTGCATTACTTTATCTCTGATTTGTGGTTTCTCGACCTAAGCACATTGCCCGGGATTTACTCCTTAAGGGCTTTGAAGCATAATACGGTTTCGTACAAAGAATACCGAATTTACATATGAGTTGGACGATTTCCAAAATGCTATTTAAAGTCTTGGGGATAAAAGTAATCCTTTGTATAAAAAGTTATTTTATAGTTATGTCTATGCTATTTACGTATCTACGTCTTGCGCAACACATCTCGCATTTTGAGAATAATTTCTTTGACAATGTACAGTGAGTTGACTCGCTCTCTATCTTTTCACAAGAGAGTATGCAAACTGTTGAACCTTCAAGGTTACATAGCCGACAATAGTGTTATAAGAAATGCTTCCCTTTTCAATTTCCTCACGCACCGGCCGTCAGTCGGCCGTGATCTTGGATTCGTTCGGTCATGAAAATATATAGCTTCATTCGAGCGATCGCAATCGCTAAAGCTCCTTAATCGGTTTTCTTTTATATGAAAATGGACTTTTAGATTTATTGCGCCGTTTTGGTTACGTTCCAGTGTGAAAAACGTGATATACGTCGCTGCGGGTTAAAATGCAAGCTAAACAAAAATTCCACATAGCGCCGCTCCATATTTTACTGGAACCTCTTACGCGGAGGCGCTAAAAATATTGGCTATGAGAGAAAATTGTGGGGAAATGTGCGGTTGCCTTGATTTCTTATTTCGTATTCATTGTGCGTTGAAATGGATCACACGCGTCGAGCCGAGATGTTAGCGTGACACGGAATGAAGGGAATTACTATACGTCTCATGACTTATATATTGCGTCACGCTCGCTACTATCGGCACATTTCGGAATTTCGATGTTGTCATGTCGGCATAATATTCAAAATGTATTCACAGTTAGTTCTGCTCGCCTGTTTACGAATCTCGTGAAAATGCGATATGTTTGTTAACCGACTTCAAAAAAAAGGAGGAGGCTCTCAATTCGACCGGTATATTTTTTATGTATGTACACCGATTAAGCCGAGGTTTCTGAACCGATTTACGTGATTCTTATTTTATTGATGCACAATAGTTTTTATTTATGAGCATTTTTGTCTGATCTCGATGACTTAAATGAATTCTAGGCAGTAACTTTGATTCATTTCGGTTACCGGTTGAGCTGAAATTACGACATTCGACACTCGCGACACAACACCTGACATTCGACACACGGGACACAACACGTGACACTCGACACACGTGACATTCGCTTTGTTATTTTAGAGCTTATACTGCACTGTACCTATAAAATATAAATGCTAATCTCGAATAAGAACAGCTACGAGAACTATTCCATATAGAATATCGAATACGCATGACATTAATTGCAAGGCAAATGTCTATACATGAATCATAAGTAAGCCTGAATGCTTTATCTTGATATTGATGACGTTGTCAACTCTAAGTGGATTACAATGTAGATGATATTCAATGAGGCCTGACTAACTTCACGGTGCATGTCTCTATAGGAATCGTTAAGTATAAATCTTGTTACGAATGCGCACATCTTGTCGTATGTCTTCATAAGGGTTAATTTGGCGAGTTGATAAGGCGACACGCAGGGACGGGTCATGCCGTTTGTGGTGCGTGTTCGCTGCGCGCGCTCATCGTAAATCTTTGACCAGTTTATTGCACTATACAGTTTTTTTATATAAATTATTCCAAGAAAAAATGCTTATTGGGAATAAATTAAATTATTTTTTAAGTTTAAGCTTATGTTTCGCCTTTTACGATAAATAAATGAATTCAGTCAACATTATTAACAAACCAATCCATATGGGAACACTGAGGAAGAAGTTCAGAACAAACGGTGCTAAATTTTATTTCAAAAATTGTGTTAATAGGACAGACTTTTCGCAATTAAATTTCAATAAAACAAAATCCATTCAATACGCTAAAATAAACATTACAATATTTCGTTATTAAATTAAATTAGTACTTATACACATTCATAGTACTTGAACGTAGTTTATCATCTCAATTTTATGCACACAGAATACATAGAAATCAATTGAAATTCGCATCTAAGAAGCGGAGCATTTAAATAATTTATGTCGTTTGCGAATTTCATATTCCATTGTATGCTGGTTAGCGTGATTAACCGGATCGAATTAGCATTAATACGACATTTTAATATCTTATTTGGCACGAGACAGCTCTGCTGGGTGCATCGCTGTATCGCCCACGTAATGCGTGGGACGTTTTGCGTTCTCAAAATTTTCACCCAGGCCACATTACATGCCCTTTATCTTTGAACAAGCCACGTATCAAGTTTCCAGTACAAGAATGTGTATATTGTGTTCTTGCGTTTTGTGTCATCTATGTTTATCTCTGCTTTAACTAATCTTTTACTAAAGAAGGTATAGTTAATTATGTAATATTATTTACATATTATATTATTACAGGTAAAATTTGCCATTCCATAGCATACTAGAGGTAAATATTGTTTGTTTAAATGAAATATCATTCCTTTTATAATTAAACTTATGTTGTCTGCCAACACCTTAATTCCGTTCAAACATGGGCGATACAATATCTAAGCTATAATATGTAAATAGGAACAACGTAATAACTGGGGCACTCGTAAATAGCGACACAAAGTGATTATAAAACGCTGTTGTACGCTTAATTTATTTAGGTTAATTAAGCCTAGAGTCCGCGCTATATTTTTCCTTTAATTTCAAAATTAACGACGCCATGTGTTACGGTATTTTGACCCGTTCGGCTCTGGGGATCATGGTGAGCTAATATTGGGTGAACCCTTCGCTAAAAAAGGTCTAACTCGGCAATTAATTTCCACGCCTGCTTATTATGTTTTTAAAATGCCAACTTGTAAAGTATGTATCAACATGCGTTTTGGTTTAACTCGTTCCTTTGTTTTGTTTTACTAAACAGTTTACATTCGATGAATTAGGCATTGATTACCTTAATAATATTAATACTTATCACGGAATTAGAATCTGAAACTAATCATGAATAGCGATTTATTATAGTCCTTAATTCTATTGTACTGTATAATAATCTAGTAGGTATGCATTTATGTATGTATGTGATATTTTACATACAATAAAATGGCAAGCCGCGTCAAGTTTCGTCTAGAGTCTAGACTTAATCATATGAATAGGTTAGCTACACTATTGTTCCTTTTAAATGTGCTTAATTTGATAGCGCATAGATGCAATTTGTAATTAGTTAATGCAAGATAAAGATAATTTGGAAAATCCAAAAGTGCACGCCTCATAATTTTTTTTTAATAATTATTATTTTTGTTTATTTAATAACAATTAAACCACATCGAATCAGACCCTGAAAAATGAAAGGGTTCTATTCCTGAGCATACTCAAGCGTAAGAGAAAAAAAAAGACTCGATTAGTAAAGTATTTCGGTCGCTATCGTGTTAACAAGAAAATCCTCCGCACATACAGACACACGGACGTCCAAGACAGAACTTTTTTAAACTGTTTTTTAACTAGTTTAAATAACAAAAATGACATCAAAAATATCATGAATGTTAAAAATAGTGTTTTTTCTTAATATGTGTGTGTATGTATTATAAGTGACAGTAGTACCCACCTCAACGCTTCGCTTATGAGGCGTGCAATATGGAACCAATGTCTGTTTTCCAATATTTCAATATTACTTACACGCAGTTTTGTTACTTGCTCTATTTTAATGCCTGTGTCAGAGGTTTACGTTTAACGCTTATAGTTTCTACCGCTCTACAAATCTACGAAATGGAATACGATTCTCACGTTGAAAACTCATTAAAATGCACGTCTATCAGCACGTCGTCAAGTTTTTTTACGAGAGACATTTGCCTAGCACAATATTTCATAATCCAGTCGGCCGACCTAGTTCACAGTTCGCGTGTCGCGTGGGCGGTATTGTAATATTCTGCGCCATTGTGAATTGTTTCTGAGGGATTCGCGATAGCTAACGGTGCTAAACTATGCAATTTGTTGGAGTATTGAAGCAAGGAGGTGCACTGCGGTGCAGTTGGCTCGAACAAGCTCACATATTTCTATGTAGATGGGTGATAGCGTATAAGGTTATCGGAGAGAGATATATATTAGCTTTATGTCTAACGTCTTATAGGCTCAGTTTCATTGAAAGATAGCGATTTATTAAAAATGATGTATGTTAAAATTATACATATAATACCCGTCAAGTATATAATTTTAAATGATAAACAAACAAAGTTATTACAGTTAATTTGCGCGTCGTAAATTCGAACCCAATTTGTCAATGCGCAAACTAGACAACAAGTCTAATCAACATATCAGCTAATAGGATCGCATCGTCCCCAGGAGATAATCAAAAGTGTAAACGCGTTGCCGCAAGCCGCTGACTTATAAATAAATTTCCACTTTAATAGCTCCCCGGTGTTATTAATCATGTATGAGGCTGGTCAAGTGCGATTCGCAACTATACTGATGAAGCCCCGTATTTTTTTGTTGCTTGGATGGAATTTGTTAACGTCTCAATTGATTTGGTATCAAAAAATGGCCTTGCTTATTAGCGAGGAGATACAAGAAATATTAGTGAAGCAAGAAATTTTATGAAAAAAAGCTCTACCTATAAAACCTGGGACATACCTATAAGAAAATTGTGGGTACAAATATATTCCTACTTATTTTAATAAAATAATGACACATTGTATTGGAGTTCATATGAAACTTTATTACTAACTAATTTTGTTTACTAAATATCCCCAGGGTATTTAATCCTTTCCCGGTCTATTAAAACGCTCACACACTAATCAAAAAGGTGTAGATAGTCGGTCAGATATTATTGCTATATAGAAGTAATGGTCCTCTGTGTACAGTTTGTTTTCTCAACAGCCCTGTATATTTATGAGATAGCAAGTTCAAATGACTATTGCGCATGCGTACTCAACGTTCGTAACTATCCTCCTGAGGGCCTAGAAACTTCTAATAACTGTAATTACCGGTGACCCATCTCTATCGCCGGCCACGATTAGTGTTCGCGTGTAAGACTCCTATAAAGCATTCGATGGACAGGGATTTAGATTACTGAGTAATTGGATACGAAGTTCCTGATTTGTTTCATGCGGGTTAGTTATGGCCGTTTTTGCCCGTTTAAAGGTAATCTATTTTCGGCGCTTAGGGAGAGGCTTTTTATGCCAAAGGTGAACAACATGAGGGGTCAACTAATGTGTGTTTGGTTTACTAGCTTTATAGAGAAGATTTCACATTAATGTTCATATTAAAGGATATATAATATGTTCATCATAACGTCTACTTTTTCAACTACCATCTATTTTGCAGCGATGTTAAGCGCATTGACGTTATCGTCAAATATATTTTTGTTTTTTGTCTCATACATCAAAAATATCACTTAAGCTAAAATGATGAACTAATCCGTGAATATTTTTTATTACTACGCAATTTGTACATCGCACCTTCTGCAAATGCGAAATAGTCCTCCATCACGCTCCATAGATACTAAGCATTAGGTCGTTCTATTTGATTCGCAGACACTCCCGTCCCGTCCGGACCGGTCCGCATCAAGCCGCGGTGCCATGCCGGGCCGATCGCAATCCCGTCAGCGACCACTTTTGTGACGGATTGAAATGTCACGGCTTGTGACAATAGTAGTGTTTGCGCTGATGTAAAGTGTGATGTTTGCGTTTCTGGAATATGATGATGAGTTTTTTTAATAAAGCCAGTTATGAATTTTACGTGTTGCACATTTTTTTAAGTACCTAAGTACCTATTAGCCATTATTTGATTGTTGGCAGGCTATTCGAAGGCAGCTTTATGATTGTAAAACAATTCGTTTGATATAACGTACCTACCTGTTTTGCTGAATTATTCTAGTAATATTAACATAAGTAATTTATTCAAATACTAGAGACGTAAAATATTATTCGTAAGTATTGACTTCAGAATCTTAGCACTGTGTATAGTTAAACCACTGGAAACTCAGCGAAAATTCAAAGCACTATAGTCGATTTAAGAGCGATTGCAATTCTTTTGAAAGTTATAATTATCAACGAGCTTGTTTATGTCAGTGCTCGTATAAACGGCGAGTGGTTGTGACACAGTCGCGTGACGCTGCGGTCTGGCGCGCTACGTTTGTGCAACGTCTCAACACCGAGGCCTTAATGGAACTTAATCAACCGCCCGCCTTTCATCCAATCTCGTTAGCGAATAAATTGAATTTCTTAGCTTTATTTACCCTCTCGTATACACTAGCTAACTTTGTAAACCTCTTAATCTGACGTCATACAAGGCTCGCGAGCAGTAAGTGGGAGGCATGCTGCGTCGCTTCGCATTGCTTTAGTTTACTTGTTTGCGAGTACGTACTTTAGAAGTGCTTTTTAATGTTTATGAGCTCTTCAATATTTGGCTTTTGGTGTTTTAATTCGGTTAATAAACCTTCGCGTTGGCGAGAATGCGATTTTACAAATTTCGTTAGAATCTGGGAACGTTAATTACACGTTCATATAAGAGGAAGCATACAGATTATTACTGAATATTGCTATTAATTACGTCTACTAACATAGAATTACCTAAACTTATACCCCAAATGAAACCGTAGATTTCTACAGCACTGAATGTCCATCCTATTTAGCATTGCCGAGCACAGGCTAAAGCCTTATTACACCATGAAAGTGCAACTCATATAAAAGGACTGCAGGAAGTTTGACTTGGCAAAGGGATTAATTTGGTATTACATGTGTTTGATGAGACAAGTTGCCCGTTTGCCGAGCACACATTAACTCGGAACGGGTCTCGTGTGCGCTGCAGCGCTTTCTGTGGCGCTTTACGATTCAATTGAGTTTCACATAAGGGGATTACTATGGTCAAAACCGGAAAACACCTTATACATATTGAATTTTGTTGAGGAAACTGTTGGTACGATTGTCTTAAAAAAAATATATGTGATACTCAAGGATATAATTAACAAAGTGTATTGTTTACTTTTCAGTTTAGAACGGCCTAAACATAAAAAAAATACATACAAATCAACCCCTTTTTGAACATAAAACGCATTTTGTTAGGAAAACGGCTACATATTTATACATGAAATTTATACCAAAAAATATGTTATGATATTTGTAACAATTTGTATTGATTGTTTTTTCAATTTTCATTATTATCGTTAAATTATCAGGAAAAAACTCGAATTTATAATAAAACCCACATAAAACCTCACCTCTATTGCATATTTTCGACGAAATTTGACGGTGTCAGTTCGACTCGGACGGGGGACTGTACGTGCGGTTTTTTTTGCAAAATAACGCTAAAATTCACCGAATTGAATGTTTTGTTAAATTAAACCAGATTGTAATAGGTATTTACATGAGCAGTTCATGAAATGAAAGTTAAAAATAGGTATGTAAAGATATAAAAATCTGTTTGTAAATTAGTTTTGTTTTTGAAAGGCGTCATTGAATAATATCCAGTGTTGATAATTTTTGACAGTAAAATATTATCAGAAAACACATACCTACCTATAAAACAGTAACCAGATTTTCCCTGTGCCTTGAATATTTTTAAAAAAAGATTAATTGCTGTTCTATCGTATATTTTAAGGGTCCAAAACAATCCAAAGCCGGTAGATACTGACACAAAATTTTGGGTCATTTGTAACCGGATGGCGGTTCTACAGTGGTCTTAGTACGCAATGACAAAAAGAAAAATCATGGTCAGAACAGTGGTACCGGCAGACTAGTCGCGTGGGCGTTAGTCGAACTCGTCGGATAAATTACGGAAGGCAAACGATTTGTAACACAAAAATTTTAGGATTTACCGATAGCCCATAAAAAAGAAGTAGGCGGTAGTGTCATGCCATACTTTCCCGGTGTAATTTACAGCCCACAATACCGACGTGAATGCGTTGATTTAAAAAAAAAATTCAACCATTTGTACCAGGCTAATTTTTGCACAGGTAATCATAGTCCAGTAGCCATGTACGAAAATCGCCATGCCATACTTTTCAGACAGTTCCAAATGGTCGCCATACCGCCGAAAATCAGCAATTTTTTTTAATATTGTATAAAATCATTTAATTTTATATTATTGTATAAAATCGTAGGAAAGTCAAAACTGACATAAACGTATAGCAACATTTTTAGCCGACGCCATTATAGGACGAAATTCTCAATTCAACTGAATTTTTTGTTGGTTCCGTTACCTCCGCACTTTTAACTGGGTGAACCGATGATTTCTTCTACACTAATATTATAAAGAAGAAAACTTTGTTTGTTTGTTTGATTGTAATGAATAGGCTCATAAACTACTGGACCGATTTTAAAATTCCGTTCACCATTCAAAAGCTACATTATCCACGAGTAATGTAGGATAGGTTTTATCCCGGAAATTCCACGGGAACGGGAACTATGCGAGTTTTTCAAAAATTAACCCCGAACTAACTACAAAATACATAACAAGTCGAAAAAAACGTGATTTCTTGTCCGTTCCCCTATTTTTTTCGGTGTGTGTAGGTTGCATGCATATATTCCTACTAGGTATGAAGAGATATACAGAGAACGCTAAATACATTTGCCTGGTCACCATTACCATTCGATACACCATGACATGGTAGAGGCCGTTCTATAGAATTACGTCAAATAATCAATCTTTTATATCTCTGTAGGTGAGATGTTCTCCACCCTAGCCATCATCAGGTCTCCAGAAGGTAGTAGAGTCCGTGTTGAATAAAATTAATTTCTAAATCGGTGTTTTCTTAACTGTTCCCCACTCTAGAACTTATAATTACTTGCTTAGTCATCTTAAGGTCTCCAGAATGGGTCATGTAGTAGAGACTTTGCTTATAACGGTTAATGTTGAAAGATGAGTCTTCCTACATTACATTTACAACATACATAGTACACAATATTTACTATTCATAAATGTAATATGTTACTGCCTCTCAGAGAAAACATAAATTAGGTAGAAACCAACTAACACATTACGATACAATACGATACAGTATACAATTCCATAATCTTTGGTCACTTTTACTTCAACAACGATGTATATTTATAGAGGGCGGTTAAAAAAACAAATTCAAATGTAGTGACACAATCATTAAGGTCGTTGAACCGTGTAATTGCCATAATGAAATAAGTCCACACTCCGCGCTCACGTAATCAACCTCGAATGACCACGGTCATTATTTTTGTTCGGATAAATGTAATGAATGGATAATGTTGTTTATGTATTATTGCGTTGCAATGCGAAATAGTTTATTAAAATACAATGTACAGAAAATAACCGTAACAATTTTACAGGCCTAGATAACGTCCTTATTAAATAAGAGAATCTTTTTATTCAAGCAGACAAATAAAATTTAAATGTTGTCGGTGTAATAAGTTTTATCGCTTTAAGAGTTGTACGCTGCAGCGCTTTAAAGAAACGTATTTAAGTTCAATTGCAGCTAATTCATCTAATGCGATACGTAAACAGACCAAGTGTGGTGGTGGCCGTTTTATTGCCGTATCTGTGATTCTTATGTCCACAGCACATACTGATAGCACCTATTTATTACTGATGTTGATTTTATAGTTTCGTCGCTTCGTGTCTATTTGTCAGGTGCTTTTTGATATGTTTATCCAAGGAACTGTTGCAAGACTTCGAGCGAATGAAGTCTACTGTTTCGACCATGTTATCTTAAATAATGATATCGTATGAGTTACCTTTTTATTGCCGTCAATGAAGAGAATACGTGTAAGTGTTTTTCAAAGTTCAATAAATATAGGTTCAGGATAGAGTTTAGGAAACAGCATTGCTGATGTCAAAATTTACATTAGATCAACGTACTTCATAAGTGCAGGTTGTCGTGGGATTGCAACTGTGTATTCAGCATTCTTCTATTGTCTGTCATTTGTGTGACGTGTCATTAAATGAAAACGTTTACTCACAATCATCGAACCAGCACTTATCACGCAGTTATCCAGTTCTTACAAACGATCCGTGACAGATGGTTGAAGGGAACATACCCATTGTGTTTTTATTACGAACCATACAATTTTACACCCAAATAATTTCACAAATTGGCTCTAAACACTTTTTATAGCTGTTTCTTAGTCCTAACGAGCGATGTGCGCGTAAATTGAAAACGACCGCAAGCTCATTTAATTCGCCGTCACGCGATGTTTTAGCTTCCAATGTATTTGTGGTTTAGAGAAAAAAATGTGGACTGGCTTCGTAGGAGTATGTGTCACTCGGGGGTGTTTCGTTGATGTTTAGTGCGACTGTCCGAGATGGTTTTAGTGCTTCCTTATAGTGGATAAGGTATTGGACGTTGCGATATGCTGCAAGTTAACATTTGCGAGATTCACTGAATTATGAACACTGTTAGGCCCCCGCTGCGACCACCCGCGTCGTCTGAGGCGCAGCTTTCGAGCTCATGGACTTTGATACGTTGAGCAGCGTTATTGTCGCTGTCATTTGTTTACTCGCTCCCGGATAGACAATGTTTACGCAGGCTACTTACTTTTATTGTTCGAAATACATTACCGTTTATAACGCTGCTGCGATCGTAGGCTCGGAGCGAGTACCACCCGTTGTTCGGAAATTATAAAGACACGGCTACCGCGCTCTAAATATTACTAAATACTTTAATAGCCGTTGTTGGCAAATATATAGGTGTTGTAACTTATTGATATTGATTTTAATGGGTAAAGCTTATTTATGGAATATCAATTTATTTTCGTTATTTAGCAATTTTGAAATATTAATTTTAATGCCAAACTAACTGCCTGCATTGGACGATACTATTTATCTGGTCAGGGTTAAATTGGCAGTTTCTAAAAATTTATTAAGCTAGAATCTCTGTAGTATATTTCCGTTCTTCTCAATCTTTTTTTCTACTATAAATAATTGATATTAAACACAGAAAAATTCTTGTTCCATTGCATATAAATTTTATCTTAGAAAGTATGTATGTTGAAGTTATATACGGACTATATAATAAGTAAAATTTATAACAATACGAGCTAGCAGTGAAACCATAGACCGCACAGCAGGTGGTGTTTTTGCGCTGAAACGCCACTTCGATTATCCACTGTCGAGCTAAATACGGACAGGACAAACGAGGTAACACAGCGCGTTGACAGATCCTTGCCCAATGAACGATCGGCGATAGTAATGAGATAGAAAACCTCTGCATATGCTCCCATCGGCTTAATTAAGTCGCCGACCGGTTTGCTAGGCGTCACCTTTGTGAACGTAATCGCGTGTGGTAATTTCGCTCCCATACACATTGAAAAATTAGATGTGACACACGGTTTTATTGTCCAGAATGACGACCGAAATCACCTCTCGTGACCAATGTTTTATGGTAATCAGATTGCAAGAAGGAATTATAATGATAGACATTCAGAGTTGTATTATTTAAGTATAATACGCGTCCGACTGGTCTATAAGATATTTATAAATCTCCAGCAGACCATTCAATCAAAGCCTATATTCTAGATTTAATATTAACAAGCCGCCATTGCAGCGTGAGTCAGTTTATGGTATTACGATTTGTATTATAGCATTAGAAATTCACTTTATTTACGCGCACATTCTTAGAAATGGCTATGTTTATAAAGCAACTATGTATAGAGTTGCGAAGTGTGGGGTTTTGATTATGGAAATGTTATCATATATGTATAGGGACCCTTAAGTTAGAAACAGTGCACCTAAGCACGCGAGTCATTCGTCAGGTTAATTAACTCCGACTTACGGCAACCGGTTGTAGGCCTAACCCAGTCGACTTCGTCACATTCGTTAATGTAATTGCATACGAAACGACTTTCGCTTAAGCCTTATTATTTTCACGATAAAAAACTAAGCGTGCACCCTCACCCGCCATTCTTCGTAAAAAAATAACAGCAGATGAAAACCTTAATAATATAACGGACTTTGTACACAATTGATATGAAGATGGTTGAACTATTTAATGACCTTGACATGTGGTGTTGTTCAGTAATGAATAGCGATGGCTGTTACCTTATTTCCAGTTTAATTTGACTAGTCACGTATTTAAATGAAGTGCCGGATATGGTTCTTATAACATAATACATATTATCTAAATTGAGTATGATACTATAATAGATTTTGCATATTTAGTATTTAAAAACATCTTAATTTTTATTATTCCTTTATTGATTGTGGTTTACAGTTTCTAACGAAAGATTATCATAATATTATTGTTGTACTGTTCTCTCGCGACTCGCGAGTAAATTGGATAGAGCCGTCGATATTTCATCAGCTCGTATTATTGGAACGCGGTGATTGTAAATTGCCGCGGCATCTCGGCTCGTTAGCGTTTTTGATAGATGACGTTCGGCCGTTTGTAGAATTTGTTGTAACTGCGGCCCTTGTAAAAACACAAGGTTCGACAACGAGATACCAACGGCCACACCCCTCGGCGATCTAACTTAACGAGCCACCGTATAAATAACAGGCTCCTAATATTTCATATCTTAAGCGCAAACATTCACTAGCGGCAGGTATCCGCCACCATTGCTTATTCAAAAGCTCGAGAAATGTTCGCTTCTCGATGCGCATAAAAGATCGCATCCGCGAAATCTTAATGAAAACAGCGAGCAATAAATTATCCGCATTATTATTTTAGATTTACGGCTATACATTAGAATATAATTTAAACCGGCCAGACGCTAATTTGCAAAGTCATTATTCAATAATCGTGATGTGGGACTTATAAATTTCACTGCATCGTTTTACACTTTAGCACTCGCTGGTGCGATGCGCGGCGCCGCCCCGTAAGACAACGGACTATTTTGACGAAGGCCGGTCACGTTTTGTCGATACTCACCATGAGAATATTTGTTTTTTATTGTGCGGCGGCGGTCTGCGTCGAGTAAAAATTGAAGTGTAATTTTACGTTTTAACCGGAGCCTGCCCCTTTTCGTTCCGCTCGCCTTGGGTGATGGTTGTCATAATTGGAGAGGGTAGGTGAACAGTGCCGACGGATATGCCGGCCAGGCGACGCGCCATAAACTTGCCTTCATCTGACGTGTTAAAGTGCAATGCTGTTAGAATTTGTTACGTTTATCGATGGTATTCTGGTCCATTGTTAAGAATAACCCTAATCGAATGTTCCTACAGGAAAAACCTTAGATAAATATTGCAGAATATCAAGATTAAAGGGATAAGTAATGTATACGTGACTCTTTTCTTACAGAGAACTATACCTTCCCATAAGAGTTACTACTATATTCCCATCAAAATTTTGCTTGTAAGCGGATCGCATATTCATGAAGATCGGATATTCATGAGATTGGGTAAAATGAAAGTTACTTGTTTTCGCATTATTAAGTCATACTATATGTTCATTTATAAATAATACCTACTCATACATGTATATCTGTTATCGTAAATTTCCTTTCCATAAAGAAAATGTGTGCAAGATTAAATGCTCATAGTACGTAAGCCCCAAGTTATATTCTGGATACATTATCTAGACAGGTCTCGTGTTCGCGTATACGTTTAACGGAGGTTGAAGGTGAAATAATTATTAACAATCGTAGGCAGAGGACTATGAATTTATTTAACGTCTTTCCACACTCGGTGTACGAGTGTGGATACATACGAACTACGAAGCTTCATGATAAAACATAAATTAGACTAATAGCGTACTACGTGGTAAAACATATTATTTGGACGTCAATTATATGTGAACATATTTGAAATGGAATTACTTGCTGCACTGTTACTGCAACTTGCTGTACATGTAAGAATGTAGAAATTATCATTTACAATGTAGGTTGTAGTCATATGAAAGATAAGCTATAACTTTTTATCTCATTGTATATGTTTTTGTTTCATTTTTCCCCAGGTCTTGTCTGCGCTAAATTGTAGAATAGAATCGATAACTTATAGTTTATCGCGCCCTATAAGTTCAGAACATCTTACATTAACAGTACCCTTTTTATTTCACTTTCATTCACTAGACACATCCTAGCTTTACAAGTGTTTTTATCGTTGATAACTGTTATTGATTGCGTAACGAATGATGGTTTCCGTTATTTGTATATGACACGAGCGGTACAATGGTAAGATTAATAACATTGACTTTATCGTCATAGATGGTGCCTTGGTGTATACAATTGTCGGTGAATAGAGCATATATCATACGAAATCGTACAATTTATCAACAAAACAATAAGCTAATTAGGGTTAGGAATGTAATGCAGTAGTGACTGTTTTATTGCTTCACAGATGTTGAAGATATGCAAAATATTTATGAACGCGTGTCAGTGGAAGTGTTATAAGGTTTATTATCTTTAATTTTAAAGAGAATGTAACAAATAACGTTATTTTATTTTATTTAGTAGCACATAACTGTGTATTGCAGAAATCTATTTGTCTATTTTAAGATCCAATGTGTATTCTTAATTTGAGGTTGTACAATAAAGTTACACGAATCCATAAATTAATATCAGTAAAAACAATTAATAAACCAGAGACACATGACACCTTTTAACAATATCGGATAAACAGTTATTCAAGACACAGGATAGCAACAAGGCGGAAGAGATGAACCGGATAATAAGGCAGTGCATCGTAGCTCAATGATCGATTTAGAAATTGTAAGCGCCTTCGCATTCAACTTTATGCTGATTGTTCATTTCGTTTGTAAATGATCACTGCGGTTGTGATTAGGAATTATTAACGTACCTAATTCGTTATGAAATTACGACGCATTTAAAAATTTACTCTAATATGCGCTGAAAAAGATTTTTGCTTAGATCTTTGAAAATAGTCCAAACTGGTTTCTTATTCTTTTAATTGAATAAAAATGGTACATAACATTAGTGCGAGGATATTTTTAAGTTAAAACAATGCATACTGAACAGCTGCCTTACTGGAAAGGCTTTGTAGGTTGTAAAAGAATTAGAAAATGTTAAAAATTGTTTGCTATGTGCGAT